>NC_057804.1:479507667-479807667 GCF_018294505.1 Triticum aestivum | reverse complement strand
TTCGCCACATTGAATTCTGAATTTATATCTAAATTGCATAGTGTCAGAGTATTGCCTAGTTGAACATCTAGGGAAATGTCACAACTTAGCAAAGTCTGTTACCCTGGTCTAGTTGTGACCATTTTCCTCTAGTTTATGTTCTTCATTTGTGTATAAACAGATAATGTCCTAGTCTATCTTTATCTATTTTTTGGGGTACTGTGATTCAACTATTTTATTGGACTTCACCGTTAATTTTGCTTGGTGCAAAAAGTGGGCCAGACTGTTATTGTTGGTAAAAGACCACTGAAGGGTCATGGAAGCGTAATTATTCAGCTGGGAGTTCCTATCATTGAAGGCCCTCTTGAAGATGAAAATCAAAGAGGTATGCCAAGCTTTTACCACAGAATCTCATGTTATTATTCTCGTATTCTGATGACTTCCTTCTTTTATTTGTGAGTTCAGAGACAACAAGGGTGGAGCCTGTTCCTGGGTTGCTGCATGACCTGTTTGATCGCTTCTTTCGGCAGGGAATTGTACCTTTTAAGCCAGACTATTGTGTTGTCGACTTCTACTATGAGGTAACTTGTTCACGCCGTAAGACGTTCTTCTCTGAAAATGCATTGTAATAATGACCAAATGTTTTTTTTTCCAGGAGGAATATTCCCATCCTCAGCAACCTCCCTCTTGGTATGGTAGGCCACTTTGTACCCTCTGCCTGACAGAGTGTGATATGGTGTTTGGCCGAGTTATTTTTGGAGAACGAGGCGATAACAGAGGCCCTTTGAAGCTCTCTCTCTCTACAGGGTAAGCCTTTCCCCAGTAATTTTCATGTCACATTGATGGTACTTTTAAGAGGCTTGAACTGTTTGGCTTGGCTTACTTTCATGTTTCATTTGGCTCCATATATAATTCGTAAATGTTGGCCATGTAGTAAATTTAATAGGTAAACCCTGTTTGACTACACTTTCTAAACATCTTTCTCCTCTTTCTCTCAATTTCAGGTCTCTTGTAGTTTTGCAAGGGAGAAGTGCTGATGTAGCCAAGCGAGCTATTCCTGCTACACGTAAGCAGCGAATCCTTCTAACTTTTGGGAAGTCTGTGGCAAGAAAAGTTGCACCATCGGAAAGTGCTTCACGGCCTACCGCCCCGTTAACACCTCCTTCTATGCCCTGGGGTCCACCATCAAGGCCAGCTAATGTGAGGCCACATTCTCCAAGTCCGCAGCACTTCGGGTACACCCCGACCAGCAGCGTATTTCCAGCACCAACAACTGGAACTCATCACATCCCTCCGTCTGATGGAATGCAGCCACTCTTTGTAGCACCTGCTCCTGTTGCTGCTGCAGCCATACCTTTCCCAGCAGCTGTTCCCTTGCCAAATGCAACGGCAGCTTGGATGCCAGAAGCTGCCCCAAGGCCTGCCCCACCTAGATTCCCTGTTCCAGGCACAGGCGTCTTCCTTCCTCCTGGATCAGCTCACCAGCTGCCCCATCAGATGATACAAACTTCCCATGCTCATGCGGAACCTAACTCTCCAAGAGGTTCAGCAGCCTATGTGCATAACAAGGGTACTGGCATGGAGGTGGCGAATGGTAGTGCTTCTCCAAAGAGCTCAGGAACAACAAAAAGGGCCGATACAATCGAGGCAAAACCAGAGTGCAATGGGAGCTCTAGTTCTGTGGGTGAAGAGCAGCAGAATGGTGGTATGAAGAATGCTGGGCTCAGCAAGGTTGAGCCAAGTGCCGCTAAATAGAAGGGAGATATAGTACATAGAGGACAGAAACATGAGACGAGGAAACCTCAATTTTCCAGGTCATGGTTGCGGGCAACTCTCCTATCCTTGACAAGTGCAAGTACCTTGATGCCCTGGAGTTGTCTTGAAAATGAATGAAAGCCACCTTAAATTTTGTAGCCGATCGATCTGTAGCAAAACTGGATATATCATGCTGCTTTAACTTATCACCTGCTTGCTACAACTATGGGAGTATGGGCTAAGATGTTCAACATGTTATCCAGTGCTTGTTCTGTTCTTATCGTGCTGGTGTTACTTGTTCGTCGCATGTGCATATTTCGTTGATTATTATCGAGTTGCAAGCCTGTGACAAGCTGAAAATATCGTTTCGAAAAAAAAAAGACAAGCTGAAAATATAGCCCCGCTGATTGTTGTTCATTGGTCCCGACTAGACTAGTCTGTGAATCTCAACTTGTCTACTCATGCCGCCGTCTTGTTTGTCCGTCTGATGTTTGATGATATGCTCCCAGTTGCTGATCTCGTTCAATCGTTCTGGTCGCCTTCGTTTGGTCATATTCAGTGGCCGCCCGTGCCAACCAACTGGTTGACCAAGTGTTCAATTCTTCAGTCCGAGGATGCCAGCCAGGTCCCCTCTCCTAGATAACATCGCCTCCAAATTCTCGTCCTAGGTGTGGGCGTGGCGTTGTGTGGCGCCGGCACCGCGAAGGATGGATACGAAATGCTGAACTGGTCAACCCGACTGCTACTTGCTAGCTCAGTTACGCAACAATGAAGCTACAAATCACATTACACATGACACGGCATAACCCGATTACACGAGCACGCTGCCCACAGTCAGCAACGATCCTCAGACAGATCAGAGGGAGGAGTCCGCGGCGCCGGCACGACGGTGGCGCTTGCCGTGCCTGCGCCGGTCCGACGACCTGGCCTCGCCCGACGGGAGGTACATGGCCGCCTCCGCGCCCACCCTGCACTCCGGCAGCGGCGCCGGGTACCGCGCGCGGTCGTAGCAGTACCCGTACGTCATGTGCCGCGCCCGGACCCTCTCCATCGCCGCCCGCTGCCTGGACGGCATCGCGCTGCCGCCCTCCGGCTCGCACGCCGCCGGCTGGTCGCAGCCGCGGAGCTCGAGGTCGGTGAACTCGGCGACGTAGGGCGCGTACTTGTAGTCCACCTTGTAGCGGCCGCCGGAGGTGGCCCAGCTGGAGCCGTCCCAGATGGTGGCGTAGAGCGACATGGGCTTGGACGGGAACTGCGCCCCCATCGCCTCGCTCCTCACCACCTCCCTGATCGGCGTCCCGTCCACGTAGAACCTGCCCACACAAAAACGTCACATCAGCGCAACGCAACACACATTCCATCCACACCGTCAATCCAAGTATCCAACACAGCACATTCACGTGAACATATTTGCAGTGAAAATTAGACTTTGGGCATGTGAACGGTGAACCTGAACAGACCGGGTTAGCTCATGTGAAAACGCACGGTGAAAAGTGGAGGTGGTAGTGGTAGCTTTCTTCCCCATCAATTCAAAAGTTGGCGAGTTGCGAGTGATCACACAGGTCTTGCAGGGTGGCGGGGAAAGCAGGTACATGAGGAAAAGGCAGCGGCACGGGTATCCTGGTGGAAGGATCAGGCGCAGCCATGGCCCTAGCCATGCACATGCTGTGATGAATGAATGCCCAGGTTCAGTGGATGGATGGAAACTGTAAAAGCGGACGCCCCCATTTCTCATGCCAACTTTATTCATCCACACGATCATGCAGTGTGACTGCGAGTAGGAGTGTGTGACTCTGAGTATTTTGCACCCCCGAACCCCAAGTTATGAATGTTCGGGCCATGCTAATGGATCTGTGATCTGAACCAGATCAGGTGGAAGAAGGAATAAATGGTTGATATTGAGATCGATGTTTCTTCTTCCAAGCCAGCAGTGTTGAGGCATACTGGCGGGGCAGCGCTATCTGCATACCCGTTGTGGCAAGGCTATCTACTCGATTTCGGGCCCTCGGTACTTGAAATTATTAAAGCGGCAACGGCATGAGGAATCTGTAAGCTGTAAAGAACAAGAGCCAATTTCTCTCAATCATGTCATGAGGGTGAAAAAAGAAAGGGGGGAAGGAAAGGGAAAGAGGCAGCAACAAAAAATAGAGAACCTGAAGCTAGCTAATACCAGCAGCAGAGATTATCTATCTTTGCTACATTGTTGTAGCACATGCAGCATTGCTAAGCTGAACTACCATGACAAAGAGCAGTCAGGTACTGATACTTTTTTTTTATCAAAGGACACAAAGATCGTAGTACTGTGTTCTGTAAGCATTGAAAGTATTAATATGTACTTAAAGGATCATTAATTTGCTACGTACATGTGTACTTGGAACTTGTATTTGCAAAGTACACGACCACACTTGTGGTGCAGGCATCCGCAAGTCGTGCCCGCAGAATTCAGCCTACGGGTTATAACAATTCAGAAACATTCTGAAACGTCGTTTAAAACCCTGGAGCAAGCCGAGCTAATCCAAGTCAGGTGAAGTAACTGGCTAGGGCTGTTGCAGCTAAAACTATTCTACATTATGCCAGAAGCCCCACTTGAGGGGGCTCCCAGTCTGAAGTTCTGAACTCGTTTGCTGTTCAAGGTTCAGGCCGATCAAACCTTGCAGCGAATGCAGTGTTGGAAAACTGAGAATTGCAGCCGTGCACGCAATGCAGCGTCGATCGATCACGAGTAAGTAAGTAAGAGTGGTGGAGATGAGAGCGGGAGCAGGGGCTTACACGATGGTGCGATTGGTCCAGAGGATGGCGTAGCGGTGGAAGTCTTGCGTGGGGTCGAACCAGAGGCCGTACCGCTCCTCCCGGCCGACCGCCGTGCTGCCGTCGCCGTACACGTTGGTCTGCACCCTCCACTCCTTCCCCTTGACGTTCCCCAGGAACTCGAAGTCCAGCTCGTCGTGCGTCTTCTCGTACACGTCGCCGTTGGACATCTGCCGGAATCCAACGATCGCAATGCCAAAGTCTGTTAGTAATTCTCTCGCCGGTCTCTCTCTGCATTATATCGGTTCGTTTGCAAGAAGCGTGAACTCACGTAGAAGGCGACGACGACGCCGGCGGCGTAGTCGGACGGCAGTTTGATGCTGGCGCTGAAGAAGCCGTGGAGGTACGCGCCCTGCGACGCGAACCCGGAACCTGGAACCAACCAAACAAACAGAGGCAGGCGCGATGAGGAACGGAAGGCGGCGGCTTGGTGCACCGGACAAGAACGGGAGGATCGATCGACCGATCGATGATGCACAGCAGCCAGCAGGGTGCGTACCTGTCCTCTCGTCGAGGGAGATGTGGACTCGCTTGCCGTCGCCGTGGAGCCTGAGGTTGGAGTCCCCGAACAGCTGGGTGTAGCCCTCCCCGAAGGTGAGCGCCGCCGCCGGGCGGGGGACCATGACCTCGTCCGCGGCGCCGGCGGACGCAGCGACCCAAGAGGACGACGCCAGGAGGACGGCCAAGAGGAAGCGACCCGCCATTGGTGCCCTCCCCTGCTTCTCCTCTCCGTTCCTTCCTTGACCCCCCTCCGCTCTCCTCTATATCGTGCTGGCTGGCCGCAGCTCACTGCTGCTTCTCTCGCCTCGTCTCTAGCGCTACTAGGCCGATGGATTGCAAAGGAAGCTAGCTTTCCATACGGCGTTTTATCGGGAGTTGCACCTCACAGTTTTGAGCGAGTAGCCTGCGCCGCGCCGTGGTGGCGGATCATAATTAATTATCACGCCCACCCCAATTACTTAGACAGGATCCGTATTGTGATTGAGGCCTTGATTGCCGTAGATAACCAAATATATCCCACCCAACCATTCTATCGCCCCGTCATTAATTCGCAAATCAAAACCCTAGAGCACTAGTACCCACAACCTTTCCGGTGATTCGATTATTATTGTGTACCGTTGAATGCCCGCACGAGCTTCCCGTTCCCTCGCTCGCGGCTCGAACGGTCCATACTGATACTGCTGTCAGCACTCCACATACTACATACTACCAAGGGCCTGGGCCTGCAGGCTGCAGCATGAGGAGGAAGCGTACAAACGGCACGTCCAGGGACAGGCTGGTCGACAGACATTCGACGTATTGTAGCATTGGAGTGGCGAAGCCATCGTATTCGTCGGTGAGGGAAACTGGTCCATGATCGTGTGCCGGAGCCAGATGATCGGACGCATTCGGGGTCCAAACGAGGCGACGACCGGCAAGGTATCCTAGGAATGTCCGGCGGGAGGAGCAGGTGGCTGCGGCGCCGGTATCCTAGAAATGTATCGGCGGGGTTTACTCCTAGGAGCGCTGCCATCAATTGCGCGACGCAGTGTCGACCGCAGGCGCCGGAAATTTAGGGGGCGGACCGGATCCGACGGCCGACACAGGGGCCCCGGCGTACTCTACGCGCGGTAGGTTTTGTAGCTTTCCCGCTCTGACGCCGTCGTGTGGGAGTGAGTATGCAGCGGCCTGAAATGGAAGCGAGACAGACAGACAGGCAACCACCTTTGCTCCTGTGTGCTCGCGTTGCCTGTGTCTCTTTCTGACCCCTTTCACCGTGTAAGCACGCACATTACAGTACAGTAGTACTCCTACTCTAACTCTACTCACGTTGTGTGAGTGAGAGGCTGAGAGCTACCCTTGCACGGTGAACCACGGAGGCGGTACTGGTACTAGCAGTACGACACTCAACAGTGCAAAGGTTAATCACGATTGAATGTGAGCCTGTCAGTGGTAGATCGAGTGAATGCAGCGGCTACAAACAGCTGCGGGGGGAAAAGAGGGATACAGCGGGAGAGCAGCGAAAAGGAGGACGAGCTCGCGTGCTCCTGTTATTGTGGCCAATGGTACAAAGTCACGTGGGGGCGCCAGTTATGGCTGCATGAAAATACTGGTTGTATACGAGTGTGGGCCCTTTCTAGTCCTCGAGACGGAGTTAGGCATCGCCGTGACGTACCTGGGCCTCCGATGGTGTGCCATTGGTACATGATCGAATCGCTTACCTGTGCCGGTATGCGCTACAATACACGAAGGAGAGTTTGTTGACCCAAAATGACCTCGGATGCTAGACGCGGCTCAGTGAAAAGGAGGTACCCATGGCGGCCTTGGCCAATGATGGCGACGGCTTCGAGTTCCGCTCAGATCTTGTCGACAGGTCTGCTTCCTCCCTCCCAGATATGGTAAAATTCTCATTTTGTGTTGTCTCATAGATCTCCTCTGTGGCAAACTACTGGACAGGTTCCCCATGCCGGCAATGAAGGAGAACCTATGAACTAGCAATGGATATGCTGAAATTGGCAATGCAGAAACTGACCCCGGTAGCTGCAGTCCAAGATGGACTTGGACTGGAGGATTGCCTTCAAGCAAGCCAGGCAACATGAAAAGAAAAGAGCAATGGACAAGAACCGGCCGGAAGCTATCGAAGGATGACGAAAGCACTGCATTGGGTAACATGGCAGGACTAACAGCTCCGGAACAGAAAAGGAAAGCAGGTCGACCCACAAAATAGCAGAGACAAACCTCCGTTTGATGATCATGCAGCAAAATCAAGGCAGTTCAATGGTGCAGCAAGAGTGCCCGACTCGATGCTGAGTGGTACCAACAACAGCAAGCACACCAGATTTTGCAGTATCTGCCGTCGACCAGGGCACAAGAGCAGCACTTATCCGCAGCGAGGGGTGATCCCAGAAAAGCCGAGAAAGGAAGCTAAATGCTGGGCATCCGAAGAATACTTGCAGCATCTCGAGATGGCCAGTTAACTGAACCAAACTCATAGACTATCCTTGATCCGTGATTCTCCTGCAGTGGGCTCTAAAAGCCGTGTACCATGAAATTTTGATAGTATTTTTGTTTTTACATAATAATTGTCTAACTATTCTTAACGAACTACTTGTGTATGAACAATTTGCTGAACTACCAGTGTCCTTGACGTACTGTAAATCTTTCACAAATGTGTAGTCGTGTATGATTAACTATCCAATTTCCCAATGGTTTGAGGAAGCTAATTTGGTAAAGCAGCGTTTAGAGTACGCATCTGATCGATCCTTTTGGACCATTGATCGATCCCGGGGCAGGCCGGCAGGCAGGCAGGCAGGCTGTCGAGCCCAGCCCAGCGCGATGGACCGGATGGGCGGGCGCTCTGGCCGACGCCGATCGGGTCGCTTTCTCGCGGAGGCGCGCGCCCGCCTGCTTCTTTTCCGCTTGCATTTAATCAGTAGGGATGGCCCGATGGATGAGCGAGTCAGGACTGAGACTTTGCGTGGGCGACGATGAGTTGGAGCTTTGGCCCGGTGCGTATCTTTTCCGGTGGGGGTTTTGTTTGCTAGCTGTTAGCCGTTTATCCTCGATGGCGCTACTGTACTCTCCATGTCTCCCTCTAACTGGTGTCTTTGTGCGTGGAAGGCCAATGAGAGCATCTCCAACGGCAGAGGGAAAAAAACGAGGCGGAGGAAAAGATGACCCCGATATTGCCCGAACGTTCGATCTGAGAGACCCCCATCCCGAACGACTCGTTCGGTAGGTCGTGGGCAACGATCAACGCTTCGTTCGGTCCCATACTGACTGTTCCCTGCTCGCCCATCTGGCACATAAAGCTGTCAACCCAAATACAGAAAAAAAAAGTCAGGCACAGCCCATTAAGTCTGTTACGATCAAAAGAAACCCAAAAACAGAAACAAAAACAATGAGAAAAAAGAAGAAGAAAAAACAATATAACCTCGCAGTTTTTTTTGATTGCCATGATATATAATATGAAAATTGCCGGGCCACACCGGACCTCCCACCTCTATGTCGTTTGATCTAGGCAAACATATTGCAAAACCTATGCCATTTTGAAATAAAACACAAATGTCCATGGCAAAAGTAGATGATTTTGCACAAGAAGCAAACAAAAATTTGCCATGATCACACTACTTTGCCATGGCAACAAAATTCAAGAAAATATGCCATGGGAAAAAAGATTACTTACCATGGCATGGTGCTATCCTCGGTAAATGTCCATGGGCATTGGACTATAGCATTTCTTTACTTAACACAAAATGTACATGGTTTTTGCATATGAAAAAGCAAAAATTGCTATCATGCAAGTAGTTTGCCATGGCAAAGAAAGATTTCAGAAAAATTCCATGGCAAACACGTGATAATTAACATGGCATGATTTTTATTAGTTAGATTTTTTGCCATTATCAATTACTAAATTTACCATGGTTATAAACCTAAAAAATTCAGTGATAAAAAAACTAAATTTGCCATGGCCAGTTACTAAATTTGTCGTGATCAATAAACTAAATTTGTTGTGATCCGTTAACTAAGTTTGCCATGGTATATGTAATAAGTTTGCCATGGTGTAGTTAAAAACTAGTTTTGCCATTGCAAGACTTGTTGTTCTTTGTCATGCTATGAAACTACAATTGACATGGTAATAAAACTAAATTTGCCATCTATGTTAAAGTAAATTTGCCATGGGGATGAAGGTAAATTTGCCATGGAGAAATGAAAAATTTAAAAATTTCCATGGTAAGAAAATTTAAGATTTGCCACAGGGATAAAGGTAAATTTACCATGGGAAAATTAGAAAATAAAACTTTGCGAAGGAAAGAAAATTAAATTTTGCCATAGCAATGAAGACTTAATTTGCAAGCTAAAAAGTAAAAACTTGTCATGTGGTCAAAAGGTACAAATGTTATGATAATTGTTCATAAATTTGTCGTGTGACTATTCCCAAGAAAATGCGTTCAGATTTTTTCACCCAAATGATAAGTGCCGCACGTCAGGTGCATGACACTCCAACCTTGACGTTTTCCAATGGCAATTCCAGTCACGCAAGGATAGCAAAATTCCAGTGACACAGGGCAAGTTTCTGTCAAAAATGAACTAAATCACGAAAGTTGCCATGCTTGGCGGCTAAAGTTGCCATCCTCGCGCCACTAAACTTGTCATAAAAAACATTCAGAGTTACCATGTGCTCGTACCTGACATTTGGTACTTATCAGGGTCCTTTTTCTATGGTGTATAAGACACGCCTTTTTGAAAAAAATTGCCATATGACCATTCCACACATTTTTTGGCCTTATGTGTTGAATGAACTAGAACATGTACTGGCGAAAACTGAACAAAAAGTTGCCATGTTAGATGCATGTTAAAAAATTGACATTGCATTTTTTTGGGCCCATATGCAATAGGTCGAGGGCCCGAGGACCCCTTAGTATAGGACTCCCTCAATCACCTTCTCATTCAAAGCACCAATCCTGAGAGCACAATTTTCACTCTTAGTTTAACATGCATTGAGTCTAGTTAATGTTGGAAATGAGCATGACTGGATCTCTTCAACCCTGAACTACAATGTTTAGTTGCTGCTTGAACTTCAGAGGTGCTATGCATTTATGTTTTATGGTTTCAGAAAAGGCTAGCGAGATACTTTGTTATCATATTATATCATGATTGTTTTGAAAAATTGTTGGCATTGGAGATATGTTATTATTGCTTGCTAGTTGATTATGCCATTGATATGAGTAAATATGAGTTCTAAGTGTTATCATTCTCATGGTTAGTTCATGATCTTTGCTGAAAACTTGGTTACTATTTAAGCTTATATACGGATACAAGAACAAAAAAGTTTGTAAAAGTTTTTCTTTATCACTTTCAATTTTTCATCTGAATTGCTTGAGGACAAGCAATGAGTTAAGCTTGGGGGAATTGACACGTCTCCATTGTACCTAATTTTCCAAACACTTTTGCTCTTATTTTGAAATCTAATTTGCATTTGCATCATTTGAATGAAACTAACTGGGACTGACGCTGTTTTCAGCAGAACTACCATGGTGTTTTTTTTGTAGAAATAAAAGTTCTCAGAATCGGACAAAACTTTTTGAGATTCTTTATTGAAAATGAAAATACTGGAACAAAGATCCACTGGAGGGGCCACCATTTTCTCATAAGGCAAATAGAGCAAAACTCCCCCACCCCCTGGCGCGACCTGATGCCTTGTGGGTCCCATAGGCGGCCCGTCTGACCTAATTCCAAGCCTATAAATTTTGTTTCCCCCAAGAAAAAAATAAGAGAAGAAATTTCATCATGTTTTACGACAAGGAGTCGCCGCCACCTCCTATTCTTCATCGGGAGGGTTGTTCTGGAGTCCGTTCGGGGCTCCGCAGAGGAGGTCTTCTTCATCAACAACTTTATGATGCTCACCACCGGATGTGAGTAATTCCTTTGTAGGCTTACTGGACGGTGACGGAGTTGGATGAGATTTATCATGTAATTGAGTCAATTTGTTAGGGCTCGATCCCTAGTATCCAATATGTTCTGAAATTGATGTTGCTATGACTTTGCTATGCTTAATGCTTGTCACTAGAGCCTGAGTGCCATGATTTCAGATCTGAGCCTATTATGTTTTCATGAATATAAGTGTGTCTTGGATTCTATCTTGCAAGTTGTATGCACCTATTATGTGTTATGATCCGCAGACCCCAAGGTGACAAAAATTAGGATTCACTCCAGTGATGACTGTAGTATGAGGAGTTCGTGTATTCACTAACTGCTAATGCTTTGTTCCGGTTCTCTATTAAAAGGAGGCCTTAATATCCCTTAGATTTTCTTATGGACCCCGCTGCCACGGGAGGGTAGGACAAAAGATATCATGTAAGTTCTTATTATAAGCATGTATGACTATATACGAAATACATGCCTACATTACATTGATGAATTGGAGCTATTGTGTGCCTCCCTAGGTTGTGACTGTTATATGATGAATGTCATCCAACACCAATATCCATCGCTGACCCTATGCCTATGCTTTTCTCATATTGATCTTTGCTAAGTTACTACTATTGTTGTTGATGTTATAATTACTACAAAACTGCTACTATTACTGTTCCAATTGCTACTATTACCACTACTATCAAACTATCATACTACTATGCTACTAAACACTTTGTTGCAGATATTTAGTTCTCCAGGTGTGGTTGAATTGACAACTCAACTGCTCAGCTCGTAAATATTCTTTGGCTCCCCTTGCGTCGAGTCAATAAATTTGGGTGAAATACTACCCTCCAAGACCGCCGTGATCCCCTATACTTGTGGGTTATTAGGGTGAGGGTGCTTCTTCTTTACCAATTGTAGCTTGGAGCATAGTTCTTCGCTTGTCAAATTGTGGCAACTCCCGCCGTAGATGATGACCTTGACAAAACATCGTTGGATGCCCACTTTGGTATGAAAGATATGGTAATGTTGGTCTTCATCCTATTGGTGTTGACGTGTCAAGATCTTGGATAGAACTAGAGCGGGGCTCAAATTAGTGTCACAAAAGACTTGAGTGTCTTCATCTTCATTCACGTGATGGTGCATGGCCAAGTGCTCAAGTGCTTCAATTTCTTATTCACTCATGGAGTTGTAGGCACCGTCATCATTGGCGATCATGGTGCGCCATGTGGGGCATTGGTATGTCTTGTGGCCACAGCCTTGGCAAGTGAAACATTGGATGGAACTTGTCTTGGTGGTAGCATCCTTGGAGTAGTTGATGGTGAAGCTCTCGACTTGTAGTTGTCGGTAGTAGGAAGGCTTGAAGATGTCATAGGTTGTTTGGAACTTGACTTGTCACCGATGTCCGTGTCCAAACCGGCAGATCTCGGGTAGGGGGCCCGAGTTGTTAGATCGGATCGATGGGTTGCTACTTGTGAGCTGCGTTGGGATTTCCACGAAGAGGAGAGGATGATGTAGTAAAGTAGTGATAAGTATTTCCCTCAGTTAAGAACCAAGGTTATCAATCCAGTAGGAGAATCACAGAAGACCTTGTGAACAACACCTACACATAGAAGAACAAATACTTGCACCCAATGCAAACAAGGGGTTGTCAACCTTGGCGGTTAATTGCAAGGATCAAGTCTGATAATGGTAGATATATAAACAAAAACAAAAAATAAAAATAAAAGTAAATAAACTGCAGAAAGGTATTTTTGGATTTTAATATATGATAAAGATAGACCCGGGGCCCATAGTTTTCACTAGAGGCCTCTCTCTTGAACATAGCGTACGGTGGGTAAACAAATTACCGTTGGGCAATTGATAGAAAAGCGCATAGTTATGATGATATTCAAGGCAATGATCGTGTATATAGGCATCACATCCGAGACAAGTAGACATACTCCTGCCTGCATATACTACTACTACTCCACACATCGACTGCTATCTAGCATGCATCTAGAGTATTAAGTTCATAAAGAATGGACTAACGCCTTAAGCAAGATGACATGATGTAGATAAAGTAAACTCAATCAATATGAATAACCCCATCATTTTATCCTCAATGGCAATGATACACATATGTGTCATGTCCCCTTCTGTCACTAGGATTGAGCACTTCAAGACCGAACCCATCACAAAGCACCACTCCCATTGCAAGATAAATCAATCTAGTTGGCCAAACCAAATCAATAGATTGGAGAGAAATACAAAGCTATAGCAATCATGCAGACATATAAGAATTCAGGAAAGACTCAAATAGTATTCATGAATAATCTGATCATAAACCCACAATTCGTCGGATCCCAACAAACACACCACAAAAGAAGATTACATCGAATAGAACTCCAGGAACATCGAGGAGAACATTGTATTGAAGAACAAAGAGAGAGAAGAAGCCATGTATCTACTAGCTATGGACCCATAGGTATGTGGTAAACTACTCACTACAAAACAAAGACACATCCATGACATTTTGGGCCGAATGAATTTTTTTGTCATACTTATGACACTTCTATGACGATAATTGTGACAAAATCCGTTATCATCATAGATGTGGTGGGATCCTACTTCTATGACAAAAAATCATGACAAAAAATGGGCTTTTCGTCCTGGGTGGGCTGGAGACGCATCTGCATGACATTCTTTGGGCCGTCCATGACGGAAAAAACCATGGTAGAAGCGAGGGCGAGGAAAATTTCAGGGAGTTCCCAGTTACGGTGGGTGGTCGGGGGCCGAGCGATGCGCGTTTCTCTCGTAAAAGCATGCGCGTGGGTGCCAGGCGTTGGGCTCTAATTAAACCCGAGCGAGGCGTCGCCTAACTGAACCTGAGCGATTGCACTGCAGGCTACGCGTTACTGAACCCAAGCGATCGAGTGATTCCTTCGCTACTGCTGCTAACTGAAGCCGATCGATGCTGCCTCTGGATGAACAGTGAGCGTTGCTGGGGGGGGGTTGGATGAACAGTTCCTAGTGGGGGTTGGATGAATAGGACCCCGTGGTGTTGCCGCTGGATGAACATGACCCCGATCGATCGAGCCGGTTGGGCGTGGATGAACAAGACCCCATGGAGGCTGGATGAACAGGACCCCGTGGAGGGAAGGTTGAACAGTAACCGGTGGAGGGATGGTTGAACAGTAGCCGGTGGAGGGCTGGATGAACAGTAGCCCATGGAGGGGTGGTTGAACAGGACCTCGTGGAGAGGGCTGGTTGAATGGTAGCCGGTGGAGGAGCACGCAGTGGAGGCTGGATGAACAGGAGCTCGTGGATGAACAGTCGCAGGCGGAGGTTGGAGGAGGTCGACGGTGGATGAACAGTAGCCTGTGGAGGCTGGAGGAGGTCGACGGTGGAGATGAACAATATCCCATGGAGTCCCGTTTTGCGGTACGCCACACCCCTCTTGATGAACAGGACCCCCATTTCGACCGTAGCGCCTTAACACAAGTCTGTTTCCTCTATTTTGCGATACGCCACACCCCTTCCGATCAACAGGACCCCGTTTCGACCGTAGAAGGTCCAACAGAAGTCCGTTTCCTCCGTTTTGCGGTACGCTAGACCCCTCCCGATGAACAGGATCCCGTTTTGACCATGGTCGGTCAAAAACAAGGTCATTTCCTTCATTCCGCGGTACGCCATGCCTCGTTTCCATCGGCTGTTCCATCCAAGCCCTCCCGATGAACACGACGACGCATTCCGTTCCAACCCAGCCGGTTGCCTCCCCATGAACACGATGACGACACAGTTTCTTTGTTCCGACCAAGCCATGTACACGAGCCTTGGCCGTACGTATGCATGAGTAGGCGTTCGAGACCCTGCCCGTATGTATGTACATGGCCATATTTACTTTCTTGCACCTTGGCCGCTATACATACGTGTACATGCTATGTGCGCGCCTCTACTACGACACGTGCGTGCCTCTACATCGACCAGTATGTACGTACATGTTCGCGACCAGAATGACAACGCTACGTACGCTTCGACTAGGTGGGTCCCGACTGTATGGCACTTCCTTGCGTGCGAAGATGTAGCTGGTGGGTCCCAACAGTCAGGGGGTGAATCCTTTTTTTGCCTGTAATATGGACGCACTTCCTTGCGTGCGAAGATGTAGCTGGTAGGTCCTAGCAGTCAGGGGGAAAACTTTTTTTTCATGAAATATGGTGGCCCGTCCGGTGGGTCCCTGATGTCAGGTGGAGGAATCATTATTTTCCGCGTAATAAGGAGGTACTTCCTTGCTGCGGCCGTGGACCCAACTGTCAGCCTCTCCACGTACAATACTCTTCCGATGGAAGTCGGTCGTTGACCACATTGACCAGGCCACGCCGAGAGCACCAAGGCGGTGGACGACGGCGAGGCCTAGTAAGGGGATGACGCCAAGCCGGGGAAGACGTGGCAGTGGATGCCCACACGGAGAGGAGTACGAGGGTTCACTGGTTCGGTTGCGGTGTTAGGCTACCGTCGCCGCAGAATAACAAGGGGTATGGGTGAGTGGAGGGATGGCCTAGCCAGCGGTGGGAGTAGTAGGAGGGAGTGAGGCCTCCGCGGCAGCACAACCGGCCACGGGAGGCAGGAGCAGGCGACACGACCAGCGCTGCTTTGGGCGGCTGGAGCAAGAAGACCAGAGGTTGAAGAAGCACTACGGCCATTGGATGGACATCGTACGGTCACTGGAGCTAGAATCATTCATATTGACTAAGTTGACAAAGCCCTCTGTCCCCGTCAACTTAGTAGGCCCACAAGTCAGCCTCCCACTATGCTGGGTCCTAGCTAGCAGGGGGAGTATTCATTGTTTTGTGCGTAATAAGGAGGCACTTCCTTGCGTGCGAAGATATAGCTGATGGGTCTGAGCTGTCAGCGGCATGAACGTTTTTTCGCGAAATACAGAGGCCCTTTCGGTGGGTCCCAGATGTCAGGTGGAGGAATCATTATTTTGCGCGTAATAAGGAGGCATTTCCTTGCATGCGGCAGTGGACATAGCTGTCAGCCTCTCCACGTACAGTCCACTTCAGATTCATGCCGGTCGTTGACCATGTTGACCACGCCGCGCCGAGAGCACCAGGGAGGTGGACGACGGCGAGGCCTAGGAAGGAAACGACACGGAGCCAGGGAAGAATTGGCAGTTATTTCCCACGCGGAGGGGAGTACGATTGTATGAGGGTTTACTGGTTCGTCTGTCGTCGCCGAAGAATAACAGCAGGTGTGGGTGAGTAGAGGGATGGCTAGGCCAGCGATGGGAGTACAATGGGGCGGTGAGGCCTGCGCGGCAGCACAGCCGGGCGCGGGAGGGGGGGAGCAGGAAGTCCCGCCGGCGCTTGTTTGAGTGGCTGGAGCAAGAAGAGCAGAGATTGAAGAAGCACGACGGTCGTTGGATGGACATCCAACAGTCACTGCTTGTGCGTCAACCTCTTTTTTAGGAAAGCCTCAAATCTGTGGAAAAGAGCATACAACCCATCTGCCATTATTTCTAATAATTTATAGCCCATTTGCTAATCCTGAAGGTTTTTTTGAGCCCATATTCTTCTTGTTAGCATTACAGCCCATACTGTGGCCATGGTTAAAAAATTATACAAAATTTTGCATATTTCGGTGCGGTCCGAACTGTTTTTAATCCCCAAAACTTGAGTCACATTCAAACTGATTTAAAAAATAAATGTAAATCAATATAAAATCCAACAAATTGTCCTTGCATAAAAATCAATGCAATTTAAAATCTCGAAATGAAATTTTTTTTTGAAACTAATTGCCGGTTTGATGTGTTTTAAAAATGTACAACCCATTTCTCATTAATGATAGGCCATTTTATCGGCCAACCGAATGAAGCTCTCATCGTCTTGAAAGATTTGCAGCCCAACAGGCCTGACAAAGCGACTTACTTGATAAATCACAAAAAACTGGGATAGCCATTTTCAGAAAGAAAAAAAAAACTACTGGGCTGGTCTGTGGTAAACATAAAAGAAAAGGCTGTCTAGACAGGCCAGAGTGCCTCGCACTGCCCAGTTGACACCCTGCTTCCGTCTCAAAAACAAATTAGATAAATGCCACTCTAATTATGGCGATTCATAAAAATGCCACTGCAATTTCCAAACTTTGAAAATGACACTGCAATTTTTACAAACTTTGAAAAATGCCACTGCAATTTGCAAACCTTGAAAAACGCCACTCCAGACTTTGAAAAATGCCACTGGAAACGGCATGAAATGGCATTTTTCAAAGTTTGGAAATTGCAGTGTCATTTCTCGGAATCACCAGATTTGGAGTGGCATTTATCAAATTAACCCAAAATAAAAATTACTGGGCGAGCTGCTGGGTCACTGGTGTCAGCCACTCGTTGTGCAATTCTCTCGTTTATTGATTACGTTGACAATGGCATTGGGACCCAGATGTCAGAAATCCATTAGGAGGAGCCATTTTTTTATTGGCTTGAAATAAGGAGGCACTTGGTTGCGTACTGCCATGACCTGGATGGGTCCCTGCTGTCATCCTCTCCACGTACAATCATCTTCTGATTGTGTACGTGTCAACCTGGTAGGCCCACAAGTCAGCCTCTAAACCCGTGGCGGACAAATACAACCCATTTAGAAAAATAACATCCCATTTCATACATTCAAACGGAAAGTTCAGCATTCAGAGCAAAGTAACAGGTCTGATCCAGATATAGAGTACTGAACTTCCACGTTGACAACCATCATAGCCAAGTTAACTATCTACTCCCACTAATACTCTAGTAGTGTACAAGTACTAACTTACTCTTAGCTAACTAGACGATGCCGGCCGCCATCTGCGGTACACGCTAAACGCCGGCACCGGCGTCCTCCGCCTCGCCTCAGACTTGCCATAGGTGCGATAGGGCACGTTGCTCACGCGCATTGGCCCTTTCCATGCCGGCGTGGTCCACAGAAGCTTCGGCTTCGAACCGGGAAACCCACTTGATGAGTTGGTAGTAAAATTCAGCGTCGCAAACGCGTGCGTGCCTAACAGCCTCCAGGGCTATTTGCCGGGCGCCGGCCTCCACGTAGTCGGCCCAATTGCGGGCGCTGTGCTCGTGACTCAGAGTGTCGGTGCGCTACTGCTCCATGTCCTGCTAGCGGCACAAATTGGCGATACACTACTCCTCCGCCAGGGGGTCGCGCTCCAAGAACTCCTCATACTGCACATTGCCATCTAAAGACCGATAGAATGCCTCCTCCCTCCGTCTGCCTTCCGGTGAAAAACCGAACACTAGTTCCGGCGGTGACCGCCTCCGGCGTCGCCTATCACGGACGGGCGGGGGCATGGCGGACGTGGCGAGAGCGAGGATAACTGGCGAGCGACGTCGGGCCAGTGGGGGCTTATGAGGATGGGGCAAGTTGGGTGATGGTGCCACCGGAGAAGGCCGAGAAAATAGTAACTATAGGTGGAAGGGGACGAGGATCCCCTTTCATGGCCTAGCCTACCTTTGAGTCACTGACACATGGGTCCCACAGAGCATGGGGCCTACCTATCAGTGTCAATGGCAGGGTACGGCAGGGATTACAAAGTTAGAGGATCCATGTCCGACGGAAGGTAGGAGAACCAGCGTGTCGCGGGAAACGCGACGGTCATCACGGTCAACGGAATTCAATGCATAAGCAGGTTGGTGAGATTTTTGAATTAAGCCCTGCAAACCGGAAAGGAGGTACTCCCTCCGTCTAGGTGTATAAGTCATCTTAGGTTGCGCACCACGACCAAGGCGGAGGGCCAAACGAGAGAACTTAATGTCCTTTTCCTAATTAATAGCATTGCATGCAATGAACTAACCACAACATGTCATGTTTGGTAGTCTCAAGTCAATGAAAGCATGCACGACCACATCTCTTATTCGTTGATATGTCATGAAACAAGAAACGAGGAGGGAGTTAATGTATTGTGCCTAAGTGTTTTGAGATTATTTGGTTTTCGTAAGGTGACTTACACACCTAGACGGAGGGAGTAGTACCTGCTTGATCCGCTATTTATTTGTGTAGGATCGAGTAGGTCATTTTTTGAATTGAGCCCTGCAAACCGGAAAGGAGGTAGTACGTGCGTGATCCTCTATTTATCCATGTAGGATCGAGTAGGTTGGATGGTGTACGTGTACGATCGCATTAGCTGATGAATGTTCGCTGGGAGATAAGGCATTTGTGAACATTTTTGCTGGCAGTTTCTTCAGATTCACATGTCATTTTCTTTACAGCAGCTTGTCAGTTTCTTTAGAGGTAGGCATTTTTATTCAAAAAACTGCCACTTCGGATATTGCATCGCAACTAAAACTGCCAGGAGCGCATTAGTAGGCTAGCTAGTGATCGATCAGTAACTTGTAAACACTGAGCGAACAGAAATAAGGAACTATTAGTAACTTGTAAACACTGAGAACATAGAATAAGGATCATGCTGTGCACAGTAGTAAGAGCCGATCCGTTCAAAATGTTCACACGAGACTCACAGGCCTGGCATTGTAATATGTTCACATTAGTAGCCCAAATTCAAAACCAACTAGTACAATTCCCATACATAAGATCAACATGTTAATGCATCTCAATGATTCACAGATCATATACAAATATGTAGCTCAAAAAGCAAAGATCTAGAAAAAACATCTGTTCTTCCTACTAACATGGATGCTTCTCTTGGCCAACATTCAGTACAGAGTGAAAGACAAATTTGTTTGTGAAGTCTACAATTCCTCTTGCAAATGTAAGTGGTTTCACCAACAGTTGGAACCATGAGAATGAACCACCCATGATGGAGGAACATTCACCGCAATATGATTCGGTCTTCTCTCGATCACACGACAAGACTATTTTCGGAATACAAACTTTAACTTAGGAAAAATGATGCCCATTGTATAATCAGACCAAAGCAATGAAGCACCTAGTGCTGGCCAATAAATAGTATAGTACTACTTTTCTGTAGTCCATGAAGTGACTATCCAATCTTTCTGTGTCTATTTTCAAATGGCACTGCATGCAGTGACTATACTATTCTCTTGTGCAGTTCAACCAAAATTGCGGTCACTTTGTTTGTTTGCCAAATAGCAACGGGCAGACATCTTTGTGTGCACAAATATCAAGCAGCTAGTAAACATATACGCCACCTTGTATTTTTGGTTTAAACACGTCTCTTTCGCTTAGCATCTGTCATGTTTTGCACTGGACAATTTGATACAGTCATGTTTTTCCCTGGACAATTTCATATTGAATTGATTTACTGGTTCAGAGCAGAAATATAGCGCCTATTCTTCATCAGACCAAGGATATCCATGTTCATAGTGATGGAAGAGGTGAAATCAATACAATCGAAATTGAGCATCCAATCATTGAATCCTATCCTGCACCTCCAATGTAGGTCCACCCTGCCAATAAATTCACATGCAAACCACTAGTATTACTATCTAATGACAGTACAAAAAGAGTAGCAAGATAGTAGCAAACCATGTACCTTCGTAATGAACAGCTCATAGTGCCACCAATTGGATATAAAGGTTTGGAAGAAAACATGCTCCTAATGTTGAACCATTAGGACTTTTTGTGCAGTTCCACTAAAATCAAGCATCCCTATAAAAGTGGCACTAGTTGAAGCATAGACTCACAAATATAAGCATTCCAATTTCTTAATGGGAAAAGGTAGCAAGACTGTTTCTAACCACCTATTTGAAGGAATAAATAAGGCAACAACCGCTGATGTCAGGAAGGCATGCATAGTTTTTTCTGAAAAATTGAGCCATTCTTGACCTTTCCTCTTCTTTTAAGCATATTTTGTGCAGTTCAACTAAAATAAAATGCCATCACTGCCTTGACAATTCAGTGACACTGTACAAAAGGAAATGACTTAACATTACATCATGATGCCAGGTATGTAGTCGACAGGCATTAGAGACAAACATACATACCTCCTCCGATAACATAATGAACATTAATTTTAACAAAGGTGTGACCAGCTTTACCGGGATAATTTGAGTGAACTCTACACCCTTTGTTCCTTAATATAATACGTTTTCACAGTTCAATTTAAAGTACCCAAACATCTAGTATTTAGAAAAACAGGTAGTAGTTTTCTTGAGCACATATCTGGGAAAGCTTGCCACACTTTATATATGTCCATACGCTAATGCAACATCATTTGAATAGTACAAATATACAATAATCCAGTGTCTAGTACAACAATAGAGTAGTTATTTTTATTACAGGGTACAGTACAATGCTTTTACTGAACAAATTTCCATAAGCTCTAGCACTGGAAGATTTCTATAAGAATTAACAATACAAAATGTAAAGGTAACAAGTTTCATCATTGGTATACTAGCTGTGCAAGAGCATTAAACCAAATACAAAAGTCTGAAGGTAACTAGCATTATTAACTAATGACAGTATAAAAAATTACAAACCATGTACCTTCAAGGTAAATATCATTTTGAACTCGAGGGGATCTAAAAATTGCTATCCCAATCTTGATAATTGGTCAAACATAAAAACTTGATCGAACGAATCAAGAGAACAGCCGGAGGAGGAGGTTCCCACTCTTGACCTTTCCTCTTGACACTGTACAAAAAAAATTGACTTATCTCATGAAAATGAGGCATGTAATCTGTAAGCATTAACAGTGCAAAAATCTGAAGGTAGTAACAAGATTCATCGTTGGTATACTAGCTGTGCAACAACATTAGAATGCCTTAGCTGAAACATCTTTAATACATCCACAATCAACAGCTAACCCTGAAATAATCTAGTGACATTAAATGGCATTGCTTAAATTTATCGGTGGCATTAGACTGAGTGAGGCATCACTTTAGCAATAGCATTGCTTGACTTGACCGTTGGCGTTATACTAACAGCAAAAAAGTGGCAATAAGAGCATGGGAGGCCCATTCGGACGGTGGGCACACCAGTACGATGTACCTCCACGGACGAATAGAGTGGTGAGGGAGGTTTGGTTGCCCAGAGCAACAAATATCCAGGCAACATATGTGGATTACGTCCCATTTTTGTTCTCTTTAGCCACCTTTTCCCTATGTGAGGACAACAAACCGATCGACCTGGTTATTCTCTATTGCCTTGTCATGCCTTTCTACCCTTCTTCAACCAAGAGACACGAGACTTGTTCCTTAGCTACTGATTTTCCCCTTTTCAACCTAGATGCGGGTTTGATGCCTACTCTCTTGGACAGTACAGTCTCCCTTCCTTTCCTTATTCAACCCAGACATGGATTAGTTTGCATGAAGTAGGGTTTCCTTTAATAGTGCAAATTAAGGTTTTCGTCTGCGTGACCAGCAGAGCAAAGGATAGCAAATTGGGAAGATGGTGGAGTGGAAAAAGATCCACATGCAGCGACATGGCAGATGGGGCAATAGAACAAGGGTATGGTTCGAAAAGAGGTAGCATACCCGAGGGTCGGCGGGAAGTGGCTTCGCTCATGGTCGTCGTCCTCCGCACACACTATGGCAGTGAGCTTGGGGACGGAGGCCATCCCGCGTGGCCGCTAGGTTTGAGAGGATGGCCTTGTCATTAGTGCGCGACTTCGCTCGCCGATGACGAATGCGTCAATGCTGCACGTCCTTTTCTTCCCCGGCGGATCTATGACCACCGGCGAGGAGGGAGAGAGAGGCCGTATTTTTTAGATCTAGAGAGAGGGTGACAATGTGAGAAGCAAGTGGGCAGCCCTTAGCAAGAAAGCGCTGAAGCTCCAGCCTATATATCTTTTTTATACTACTAGTACTAGAGGTGGAGTAGTGGTAGAGTAATTTATATTTTCTCTACATACAGTACGAGTTAGTCGTGCTTCAAAACTAAACGACACGCCATTAAAAAATAAGCCGAGAAATAATGCGGCACTTCGGGCCAACGCGGCCGGATCGCATTTTGCACAAGAAATGACACACCATGTTTCGTTGACATGTGGTCCCACTCCAACATGTCAGTGAGACGACGGTGAGTCCTTTTGTACAATTTCTGAACGGATGTCTATGTAGGCCGAGGCGCCTCTTCGTGTACCTTGGCAACCGTCCACCACCTCTTCGCCTGCCCCTCTTGATTTGGAACTGCTGTTGCACACTCTTCCTCCCTCCTCCATTTGCCTTCACCCTTCCTTCTGCCATTGTTCGATCGTCTTCTCCATGGAGGGAACAAGCCAGAAACGACCTCGTTATTCTTGCCCCGATCTGAAAGATGACATGGTGGAGGAACTCATTGATTGGTGCGATGTCATCACCTCAGCTAGCATGGCAGGTTCGTTCAAGACCATTCTCGACTCAACTAATAACATCATTACAAGGAACCCCAAGGGTCCAGGAGCGGTTTGATCTCCCTTATATTCTTCGCTATAAGTATGTTCGCATGGGCGCGGACGACGGAGGCCTCGCCTTGTGCAAGTTGATGCCGCTTGATAATGATACTGCGATGTCAAGATGCCATCGCTTAAGGGTAAGGCCTGGGTTAGCGCAAATGGAGATTGGGTTGTTTATATTGGGTACAGTTGCGAGTGGGAACTTGTGAATGTGTACACTCGTCAACGGATTCCACTTCCAAAAATCTCAGAGTGCCCTGAGGTTGAGAACATAGATGATCTATGTACGTTCAAATATGATCATGGTGGCTTTTGTCTATGGAATATAGCAATTTGTCGAGTTCCCAACCGCTCTTGGAATTACGAGAACTATGAAGTTGTTGCTATCTTCGACAAGCTTGTTGCCTTTGTTACTGATTCCACGGCTCGTCCATTGGTATTGCTCAAAAATTAGTTTCTATACACGGATTTGTACTGTGATGCAATTCAATACGAGGGTCTTGTGTTTGCTGCCACCACTAGTGGCACTGTTTTTGCATGGGATCCTCGTGCTTTTGGTACATTTGAATTCCACCGTAATTATAATTGTTTCATCCACATGCATGCGGGTTAGCAAATTTCCCTTTACTAATTAGCCTTCTTGTGTTTCCAAGGTCCTATGAACATTCCACCACCTATACTTGCAAATCTTTATAACCAAGGGGGAGATGATGATGGTGATGATCACGAGCATGAGGACGAGCAGGGCCTATATACTTAGTGGTGCCTGGCAACTTATTCTGATGGATCACCCCTTCTTGTCTGTATACAGCGCACTGCTGATGTTACTACTAAGGAAGCAGGTGTTGTCTCCCATGGTCGCACTCTCCGGACCTATTCCAACACCCGTTGTAGGGTATTTGGGATGGATACCAGTGTGCTAGCACCAACACCTTCTCCCTGGTACAGTATTGATAGTCTTGGAGAAAACTCGCTCTTCCTTGGACAAAACTATCCAATGATGGTGAAAGGCGATCTAGTTACTGTTGACACAATGTTACTACCATTTATGAGAAGCAACTGTATCTATACCTTGGACATTTCAGTGGTTCCCTACCCTGGTCGTGATATACTAGGCTGCTTCAGCCTAGATGATCAGTCCTGCGTTGGTCTTGATATTGACAATAGCTGGCCCTTCCGAGAGGCTTACCTATGGTTCAAAGCAAGCGTTTCCAACACCGAGGATTGGTTGAGTTGAAGTTCATTTCATTGCTTGTTATTTGTTGTGTGATGAAAACTTCAGTATTTACTAGAATGTTTTGTTGGAAATAATCTATAATCCAACATGTATCCTCGTTGTCGTTGTGTGTTGATGACTTGTTGTATGTAATGAATGGTACATTTGCAAATGCATGTCATAAACTCAATTTATGAATGGTTTTCGAGTCACTTCTTGGAGTGTGAGTACCGTAGTAGTATAGCCAGCATCCGGTTAGTATATGAAGTTGCCACATCACATAGAGCCAACCTTATTGGAGTATGCTAGCCCTCCACCGGCGCCCCGCTTCAAATGACGGACGAAGTGAGAGGTCGCGTCACCTTGTGTCCAAATCTGAGATGCCACGTGTACCAGATGAATGACTCCAAGTTCGACCACCGTGATGCTAGGTGCGAGCCGAGGAACACTGTTGGAGAGACCCCCCCTCATAATTTTCCTACATTGTCATTTGATCCATAGGATAGAATGCTAGCTATAGGATTTTTTCCCTATGTAATCATGTTTTAATTGGCAATCTAGCATCCACTCCAACTTTTGTTTCACTTCCTTTGTTCCTACGAAGAGAGTACTTGCTTAAATGATGTGCCACTCAAGAGCCACCTATATTGATTAACCATGCTCTAAAAAGGTGGACTAGCTTTGGCTATAGTAGTATTGTACTAGGTTAGTAGGTGACCTTGCGCTTGGCTCTTCTCCTCTTCCGGAAGTCGAACAATAATGATGGTACTACAATAGTACTTATGGCAATCTGACACCAAATGAACTGCTGCACGTCCACCGCTTGTAAGCAAAAGTTTCTCCTTGTGCCGCGAGCCACCGCGCACGTGTTGGCGAGGGAGAAGGTGTAGTAAGCAAGCTTCTCGTCAAGTTGATGAGGCACATCAAAGTTATTTAGCACTCTCTTCAAAAAGGGCTGACCATGTCCATGGCTACCATACCGTGCTCTGTTATTGAGTACGTGCACTATTCACGTGCCATCAAGGAGAAAAAATATTGCGTAGTACTAGGTGCCATCAAAGTGCACGACTCACTTATGCACTACATATCTCCATTTTCTTGCATGACACGTCCACCTTGATGCTAGATGTCCCGCGTGTCGGCAAAAGGATGAACAAAGCTCATGTCTTAAACGAAAGAGTGGAAGAACATAGATTCCCGACAACCGAGAAGGAGCAGCAAACCTCGCGGTGGAGCGTTTGCGCTCATAATATTTCAGTTAGCACAACTAGTCTAATCCGAGAGCACAACCAAAGATTTGGTCGAGTCCTTACTCCTTTTTCTGACACGTGGGACATCCAGCATCCAGGTCGTGTCATGCAAGAAAATGGACTGGTAGTTGAAGCCACGTGATGTGCATCTTGGGTTAAACTGTAAATAGAAACTTACTACTCTTGATTAACTCCAAAAGCGGCCACCAAAGATCTTTATTGGATTTGTTTTTCATCACCAGCACGTTGAGGTGAAAGATGTGCAGGTTCAGTGAGTCCTCTTGCGTTTTCATTGACATGTGGGACCGCATATGAGCAAACAGAAGATGGACTCCACGTGTCTGCTGGCTGGCTGAGAAGAGAGATAGAGGAGTGCTGAGCACGGACTCCAGGAAATTTGTTCTACGTAACCAACACCTCGATATAGGATCGATATAGTGGGGGTGGCATGGGCCATAACTAGCATTCACGTCTAGCAGTACGACACACGCCACCCACACGCCATAACTAGTGGGGGTTTGCCGATAGTCGACTTGCTCAACTGCGGTCCCACTTGTAAGTGAAAATGCAACACAACATGCATTCCCCCTTGAGCGGCATGCCAGACCAACTGTGTGGGGGTGCGACACGAACACGACATGCTTTTCCTTTTGAACTTGTAACTTGTAAAATTTGGTTCTGCTCCATGGCGCGACCGATAGATAGAAATAACGATTTTCCCTAGAGTAATGAGAAGTTTGGTTCTGGCGCGGTTCATGCATGGAGTACGTACGAAAATTATGAAGTTGATGCAAAATGTAAGATAATTACTAGTAGTACCATATACTACTACATGGATTTGACGGAAAGATAAAGATACATACGGATCCATCAACGACATCCTCATGCCCTAGTGCGTCGGGTCACCAACCGACGTGTGAGGAGCAGCAGCGTTGGCGGTGATCTCAACGTGCTTCTGAACAATGCCATCCAAGAAGGCCAGCGTCCTATCATCCTCCTCTTTAATGTAGTAGTCCTTGTGGACGATTTGCGCGTAGACCTGGGTGATTATGTCGATGGTGTCTTGCTATGCCAGGCGCTGCATGGTGAGCGCGACCTCGAGGTGGACATTCTACGGCGCAACGACGGGCAGTCACAGGGCCACGAGTGCATTGAAGAGGTTGTCACCATTGATGCCGTTGAGGGTGGCGGGCATCGCATAGCCTGGGCGCATGGGCTGGAGGCGTATGTCAAGGTCGTCCGCGAGCTTCTTGACGATGGTGAACTTGTCAAGGAAGCCGACGAGGACCTCATCGAACAAGGAGACGAAGCTGTCGTCCAAGCGGCCCCTTGCCCTGGAGGCCTCAAGCACTACCTGGAGACGTTCCTCGGTGCCGGGCCGCAGGCCGCCGTCATGGACCATCTGGCACAGCCGGCTGATGGTTGCGCTCATCGCCTCCATGGGTCCAGCTTCTAGTCAACTGATCTTGCGATTGGAGTGATCACTCTTGCCCTTGGTTAGTGTGCGTAGGTGCATAGGATTTCATACTAGATTGGACTGGCGGGGAGACTGTAGACTGCGTTGAACCACCTGTTGGGCCCACATGTCATACACCCAAAGGAGGTGGAGTAAGTCAATGAAGCTGCGCCCCCCTCCGTGCCTGTGCAGTATAGTCATCTCACCAGACCTCTAGTTGGGGCCAAACGAGAGAACTTTGATGTTTACTGGTTTATTGGTCCCCTTTGCATTTTGCGCCAAGTTTTGACCTTTGATTTAACTAATAAAATGTTAATGCGTGTAACCAAAAATGTTGTGTAAGTCACCTTACGAAAACCAAATAATCTCAAAACACTTAGGCACGGTACATTAACTCCCTCCTCGTTTCTTATTTCGTGACATATCAACCAATGAGAGATGTGGGCTGTGCATGCTTTCAATGACTTGAGACTACCAAACATGACATGCAGTGGTTAGTTCATTGCGTGTAATCCTATTAATTAGCAAAAAGACATTAAGTTCTCTCGCCCATAGGAATAAAACAATACACCATGTATTTATTTACAGAGGGAGTAGTACATTTTTTGTGACATGCAGATATTGCTAGTCAAATACTAAAATCCAGATGGACATGGTAGTACTACTAAATCTAGACAGTGGTGCTAGTACTAGTAGTAGTACTACCAATGTAGTAGCACTGTACTACCCATTGGTCAAATTATTACGTGCTGCTCCTCATAGTGAAGTGACAAGACCCTATGCCAGAGATGACACCTGAGTATAGGCGCCGTGTTCGGCATACCATAGTCAGCCTCACCGTCTGCAGTCACTATCATCATGGCTGTAGAGCTAGCCTGCTTACAACTAGCCATGTTCGACATAATTTCCCGTGCATACATGCCCTGCATTGCACGGAACACCAAGATTGGGGCTGGACGGCGCCAGTAGTGGCCATCGCGCCAGATTTTTCCATGGCCTTCTAGATGTGGTGGGGAGGAGATAAGGCTGATTGTGAGAGACAAGGAGTTATTTGTAAATAGGGAACAAGTGCGGGCATCCTTTTGCAAAACTGGAGAAGTTTGGTTTGTATGCGTCAGATCTAGATCCGATGGCTATTGGTGAAAGATGGCAGGCACAACATCATCACCAATTTAGGACCTCTTTGATTCACAGGATTTTGGAAACGCAAGAATAGGACACGACAATATTACAAGTTTCAAACTGATATTACAAATGTTAGGAGTAATGCTGCACCTACGAAGAAGGAATTACTAGGAAGTTTACGTAAGAACTTTCGTTACTTTAGGTGGATCTAGCATTATCGTACAAACTAAAACCCACCGCCCTAACAAGTCACTAATGGGCAAATATGTTTTCGAGTCTTTGGCCACTTGATGTTTCAAAAACAAATTCAGCTTCTGCGGAGACTTTGTCATTTAGGCTTAGACGCTTGCGATGATCAGCACGCCATTCATTGTTGCTAGAGAACGCCAAAACTCATTACCTTGAGCACACTTGCCTCCAGAACAAAGAACCTGGCAAATTTAATCTTAGATGTGCTGCCTCGGTAGTCGATCAAATCAATTTATGTAAGATGGAGATCAAGGCATTCGATGAGATTGTTATAGTGCAACACATTTTTCACTTTTGGGTTTTTTATCTGCAAAAGAAGAGAACATATTAGAGCAACTGGCTGTAAAAGATTGTTGTGTCATCAAGAGGTACCAATATCATTCGCTCATATGATAGGGTTGGCCGGCTAGTGATATTTTTTTCACTCACTCTCTCTCTCTCTCTCTCTCTCTCTCTCTCTTTCCTCTCATTTACCTAGGAGCACGTCAAGAGCTTGGGCATTTGTTGACTTCCACTATGTGGCCGATGCCATATTTCTCAAAAGTATGCCACATAATATGCATCGATGTCAAATCAAAAGATTTTGGCACCGCTCTCGTGATGTGAGAGAGTTGGCACCGCTGTGCACACAAACCCACATGTATAAACGAATAAATCAAAGCAACTACACCAGCCTCTCAGTCTCCCAAACAAGTGTTTTTTTATTGCCTCAGTCCACTCTCTCTTCCATGCAATTGTTTTTTCATCGCATGAGTTAATTTGGCACCAGAGCAAAGTAGGTGATTGCTATGTCTTGAGCTTGCGTTGGTTTTCCCTGAAGAGGAGAGGGTGATGCAGCAAGTGTAGTGCAAGTATTTCCCTCAGTTTTTGAGAACCAAGGTATCAATCCAGTAGGAGGCTCCTCAAAAGTCCCACGCACCTACACAAACAAACTGAGAACTTGCAACCAACGCAATAAAGGGTTTGTCAATCCCTTCACGGCCACTTGCGAAAGTGAGATCTGATAGAGATAGTATGATAAGATAAATATATTTTTGGTATTTTATAATATAGATGCAAAAAGTAAAGATGCAAATAAAAGTAGATTGGAAGCAAATATGATAAGAGATAGACCCGGGGGCCATAGGTTTCACTAGAGGCTTCTCTCGAGATAGCATAAGTATTACGGTGGGTGAACAAATTACTGTCGAGCAATTGATAGAAAAGCGAATAATTATGAGATTATCTAGGCATGATCATGTATATAGGCATCACATCCATAACAAGTAGACCGACTCCTGCCTGCATCTACTACTATTAATCCACACATCGATCGACTCCTGCCTGCATCTAGAGTATTAAGTTCTCAACGAACAGAGTAACACATTAATCAAGATGACATGATGTAGAGGGATAAACTCATGCAATATGATATAAACCCCATCTTGTTATCCTCGATGGCAACAATAAAATACGTGTCTTGCAACCCTTTCTGTCACTGGGTAAGAACACCGCAAGATTGAACTCAAAGCTAAGCACTTCTCCCATGGCAAGAAAGATCAATCTAGTAGGCCAAACCAAACCGATAATTCGAAGAGACTTGCAAAGATAACTCAATCATACATAAAAGAATTCAGAGAAGATTCAAATATTATTCATAGATAAACTTGATCATAAACCCACAATTCATCGGATCTCGACAAACACACCGCAAAAAGAGATTACATCAAATAGATCTCCACAAGAGAGGGGGAGAACATTGTATTGAGATCCAAAAAGAGATAAGAAGCCATCTAGCTAATAATTATGGACCCGTAGGTCTGTAATAAACTACTCACAACTCATCGGAGGGGCAAGGATGTTCATGTAGAGGCCCTCCATGGTTGATTCCCCCTCCGGCAGTGTGCCGGCGAAAGCTCCAAGATGGGATCTCGCGGATACATAAGGTTACGGCGGTGGAAATTGTGTTTCGTGGTGCTCCTGGATGTTTTCGGGGTACGTAGGTATATATAGGAGGAAGAAGTACGTCGGTGGCCGCCCGAGGGGCCCACGAGACAGGGGGCATGCCCTACACGGGGGGGGGGGGGGCTCCTATCTAGTGGCCGCCTCGGCTGCTTCTTGGCTTGCACTCCAAGTCCTCCGGATCACGTTCGTTCCAAAAAGCACGCTCCCGGAGGTTTCATTCCGTTTGGACTCCGTTTGATATTCCTTTTCTTCGAAATACTAAAATAGGCAAAAAAACAGCAATACGGGCTGGGCCTCCGGTTAGTAGGTTAATCCCAAAAATGATATAAATGTCTAAAATAAAGCCCATAAACATCCAAAAGGGGTAATATAATAGCATGGAACTATCAAAAATTATAGATACGTTGGAGACGTATCAAGCATCCCCAAGCTTAATTCCTGCTCGTCCTCGAGTAGGTAAATGATAAAAAGAGAATTTTTGATGTGGAATGCTACCTGATGTCTACTACACAACCTTCTTCTTGTAGACGTTGTTGGGCCTGCAAGTGCACAGGTTTGTAGGACAGTAGCAAATTTCCCTCAAGTGGATGACCTAAGGTTTATCAATCCGTAGGAGGCGTAGGATGAAGATGGTCTCTCTCAAACAACCCTGCAACCAAATAACAAAAAGTCTCTTGTGTCCCAACACACCCAATAAAATGGTAAATTGTATAGGTGCACTAGTTCGGCGAAGAGATGAAGATACAAGTGCAAAATAGATAGTAGATATAGGTTTTTGTAATCTGAATTAATAAAAACAGCAAGGTAGCGAGCGATAAAAGTGAGTGTAAATGGTATTGCAATGATAGGAAACAAGGCCTAGGGTTCATACTTTCACTAGTGCAAGTTCTCTCAACAATAATAACATAGATAGAACATATGACAAGCCCTCAACATGCAACAAAGAGTCACTCGAAAGCCACTAATAGCGGAGAACAAACGTAGAGATTATGGTCGGGTACGAAACCACCACAAAGCTATTCTTTTGGATCAATCTATAAAAGAGTTCGTACTAGAATAACACCTTAAGACACAAATCAACCAAAACCCTAATGTCACCTAGATACTCCATTGTCACCTCAAGTATCCGTGGGCATGATTATACGATATGCATCACACAATCTCAGATTCATCCAACCAACATAAAAGTACTTCAAAGAGTGCCCCAAAGCTACTACCGGAGAGTCAAGAACGTGTGCCAACCCCTATGCATAGGTTCCCAATGTCACGAAACCCGCAAGTTGATCACCAAAACATACATCAAGTGGATCAATAGAATAACCCATTGTCACCACGATTATCCCACGCAAGACATACATCAAGTGTTCTCATAAAGACTCAATCCGATAAGATAACTTCAAAGGGGAAACTCAATTCATCACAAGAGAGTAGAGGGGGAGAAACATCATAAGATCCAACTACAATAGCAAAGCTCGGGATACATCAAGATCGTGCCATAGAAGAAAACGAGAGAGAACACGAGAGAGAGAGAGATCAAACACATAGCTACTGGTACATACCCTCAGCCCCGAGGGTGAACTACTCCCTCCTCGTCATGGATAGCGCCGGGATGATGAAGATGGCCTCCGGTGATGGGATCCCCCTCCGGCAGGGTGCCGGAACAGGGTCGCGATTGGTTTTTGGTGGCTACAGAGGCTTGCGGCGGCGGAACTCCCGATCTATCTTCTGTTCTGGAAGTTTTAGGATACGTAGGTATATATGGGTGCAGGGGGTACGTCGGTGGACCTCCGGGTGCTCACGAGGTAGGGGGCGCGCCCAGGGGGGGGCGCCCTCCACCCTCGTGGGCAGCCCGGGACTCCCCTGGCGTGCACTCCAAGCCCATCAGGTTGGTTTCCTTCCAAAATTAACTTCTCCAGTTGATTTCGTTCCGTTTTGACTCCGTCTGATATTCCTTTTCCTCGAAACACTGAAATAGGCATAAAACAGCAAATCTGGGCTGGGCCTCCGGTTAATAGGTTAGTCCCAAAAATAATATAAAAGTGGATAATAAAGCCCAATATTGCCTAAAACAGTAGATAAAGTAGCATGGAGCAATCAAAAATTATAGATACGTTGGAGACGTATCAAGCATCCCCAAGCTTAATTCCTGCTCGTCCTCGAGTAGGTAAATGATAAAAAAGAATTTTTGATGCGGAGTGATACTTTGGCATAATTTCAATGTAAATCTTCTTAATTGTGATATGAATATTCAGATCCGAAAGATTCAAGACAAAAGTTCATATTGACACAAAAATAATAATACTTCAAGCATACTAATCAAAGCAATCATGTCTTCTCAAAATAACATGGCAAAAGAAAGTTCATCCCTACAAAATCATATAGTTAGGCTATGCTTCATTTTCGTCACACAAAGATGTTCCCAACTTCTATACCCCGATGACAAGCCAAGCAATTGTTTCATACTTAAATAATCTCAAACTTTTTCAACCTTCACGCAATACATGAGCGTGAGCCATGGATATAGCACTATGGGTGGAATAGAATATGATGATGGGGATTGTGTGGAGAAGACAAAAAAAGGAGAAAGTCTCGCATTGACGAGGATAATCAACGGGCTATGGAGATGACCATCAATTGATGTCAACATGAGGAGTAGGGATTGCCATGCAACGGATGCACTAGAGCTATGAATGCTCAACAAAAGAAAAATAGTGGGTGTGCATCCAACTTGCTTGCTCACAAAGACCTAGGGCATTTGAGGAAGCCCATCGTAGGAATATACAAGCCAAGTTGTATAATGAAAAATTCCCACTAGTATATGAAAGTGATAACACATGAGACTCTCTACATGAAAAGCAAGGTGCTACTTTGAAGCACAATATATGAGACTCACTATATGAAGAACAAGGTGCTACTTTGAAGCACAATATATGAGACTACATGAAGAACAAGGTGCTACTTTGAAGCACAAGTGTGGAAAAAGAGATAGTAGCATTGCCCTTTTTTTTCTTTTTTTTGGGCCTTTCTTTTTTTCTTTTGGCCTTTCTCTTTCTTTTGGGCAATGCTCTAATAATGATGATCATCACACTTCTATTGATTACAACATAAGGATTACAACTCGAAACTTAGAACAAGATATGACTCTATATGAATGCCTCCGGCGGTGTACCGGGATGGTGCAATGAATTAAGAGTGACATGTATGAAAAATAATGCATGGTGGCTTTGCCACAAATACGATGTCAACTACATGATCATGCAATGGCAATATGACAAAAGTAATGTAAGTCATGATGATGATGATGGAAGTTGCATGGCAATATATCTCGGAATGGCTATGGAAATGCCATAATAGGTAGGTATGGTGGCTGTTTTGAGGAAGATATAAGGAGGTTTATGGGTGATAGAGCGTATCGTATCACGGGGTTTGGATGCACCGGCGAAGTTTGCACCAACTCTCAAGGTGAGAAAGGGCAATGCACGGTACCGAAGAGGCTAGCAATGGCGGAAAGGTGAGAGTGCGTATAATCCATGGACTCAACATTAGTCAAAAGAACTTATATACATATTGCAAAAATTTAGAAGTCATCAAAAATCAAGTACTTCACGCATGCTCCTAGGGGGATAGATTGATAGGAAAAGACCATCGCTCATCCCCGACCGCCACTCATAAGGATGCACAAGCCAGGTACACTTCATGTTTCAAATTTGTTACATAACTTTAACCATACATGCATGCTACGGGACTTGCAAACTTCAACACAAGTATTTCTCAAATTCATAATCACCCAACTAGCACGACTTTGATATTATCACCTCCATATCTCAAAACAATTATCAAGCATCAAACTTATCTTAGTATTCAATGCACTAAAAAGAAAGTTTCACATATCTTGAATACCAAGTATATTAACATTAATCAAATTACCATGATATTTAAGACTCTCAAAATAATATAAGTGAAGCATGAGAGTTCATATATTTCTTCAAAACAAATCTACCACCGTGCTCTACAAGATCTAAGTGAAGCACTAGAGCAAAAATTATCACGCTCAAAAGATATAAGTGAAGCACATAGAGTATTATAGAAAATTCCAATTTGTGTAAGGCTCTCTCTCATTAAAGAATTTCAGATCTTGGTATTTTATTCAAGCAGCAAGCAAAGCTAAAGAAAACTATATTGCAAGGATAGCACAACTCATGTGAAGAAGCAAAAACTTAAGCTCAACCGATACTAACCGATAGTTGTTGAAGAAGAAAGGTGGGATGCCTACCGGGGCATCCCCAAGCTTAGATGCTTGAGACTTCTTGAAATATTATCTTGGGGTGCCTTGGGTATCCCCAAGCTTGAACTTTTGTGTCTCCTTAATTCCTCTCATATCATGGTTTCTCTTTTTATCAAAAGCTTCATTCACAACAAACTCAACAAGAACTCGTGAGATAGGTTAGTATAAACCAATGCAAAATCTTATCATTCTCTACTGTAACAAATCACTAAAATTATTATTCAACATTGCATACTAAATACCTCTGCATATTTAATACTCCTATCATCAAATAGAATCATTAAACAAGCAAACAAATGCAAACAATGCAACCATAACAGCAATCTGTCAAAACAGTACAGTCTGTAAAGAATGCAAGAGTATAAATACTTCCCTGACTCCAAAAATTATGAACTAAAATTCCCACTGTAATAAATTTATCAGAGCTCAATATGCAAAAATATTCAACGTTAGACCATGCTCTGAATTTCCTAGGGAATTTTTGCAACAGCGGTAAACTTTCTGTTTTCAAACAGCAACATGCAAACTAGCAAAATAAGCATGGCAAAGGCTATCCTTGACTTTTTTATTGAACCTAAAGATGAAAAACATTATTCTAACTAACAGCAAGCAAAAACTAGCAAAAGAAAATGACGCTCCAAGCAAAACACATATCATGTGGTGAATAAAAATATAGCTCCAAGTAAAGTTACCGATGAACAAAGACGAAAGAGGGGATGCCTTCCGGGGCATCCCCAAGCTTAGGCTCTTGGTTGTCCTTGAATATTACCTTGGGGTGCCTTGGGCATCCCCAAGCTTAGGCTCTTGGTTGTCCTTGAATATTACCTTGGGGTGCCTTGGGCATCCCCAAGCTTAGGATCTTGCCACTCCTTATTCCATAGTCCACCGAATCCTTACCCAAAACTTGAAAACTTCAACCACACAAAACTCACAACAAAACTCGTAAGCTCCGTTAGTATAAGAAAATAAAACCACCACTTAGGTACTGTAATGAACTCATTCTAAATTCATATTGGTGTAATATCTACTGTACTCCAACTTATCTATGGTTCATACCAATTAATACTAGCCATAGATGCATCAAAATAAGCAAACAACACAATGAAAACAGAATCTGTCAAAAACAGAACAGTCTGTAGTAATCTGTATAAAACGTATACTTCTGGAACCCCCAAAATTATGAAATAAATTGCTGGACCTGATAAATTTTTCTATTAATCATCTGCAAAAATAATAAACCTAAAATCACTCTCCAGTAAAAAATGGCAGCTAATCTCGTGAGCGCTGAAGTTTCTGTTTTTCACAGCAAGATCATATAAACTTCACCCAAGTCTTCCCAAAGGTTCTACTTGGCACTTTATTGAAACAAAAGCTATAAAACAATAATATTACAGTAGCATAATCATGTGAAAACACAAAAACAGTAAGGATAAATATTGGGTTGTCTCCCAACAAGCGGGTTTCTTTAATGCCTTTTAGCTAGGCATGATGATGACAATGATGCTCACATAAAAGATAAGAATTGAAACATAACGGGAGCATCATGAAGCATATGACTAGCACATTTAAGTCTAACCCACTTCCTATGCATAGGGATTTTGTGAGAAAACAACTTATGGGAACGATAATCAACTAGCATAGGATGGCACAACAAGCATAGCTTCAAAATTTTAAGCACATAGAGAGGAAACTTGACATTATTGCAATTCCTACAAGCATATGTTCCTCCTCATAATAATTTTCAGTAGCATCATGAATGAATTCAACAATATAACCAGCACCTAAAGCATTCTTCTCATGATCTACAAGAATAGAAAATTTACTACTCTCAACATAAGCAAATTTCTTCTCATGAATAGTAGTGGGAGCAAACTCAACAAAATAACTATCATGTGATTGAAAATTAAGATTAAGATGACACGTTTCATGGTTATAATTATTCTTTAAAGCATACGTGGCATCACAATAATCATCATAGATAGGAGGCATGCTTTCATCATAGTAAATTTGCTCATCAAAGCTTGGGGGACAAAAAATATCATCTCCATCAAACATAGCTTCCCCAAGCTTGTGGCTTTGCATATCATTAGCATCATGGATATTCAAGGAATTCATACTAACAACATTGCAATCATGCTCATCATTCAAAGATTTAGTGCCAAACATTTTAAAGATTTCTTCTTCTAGCACTTGAGCACAATTATCCTTTCCATCATACTCACGAAAGATATTAAAAAGGTGAAGCGTATGAGACAAACTCAACTCCATTTTTTTGTAGTTTTCTTTTATAAACTAAACTAGTGCTAAAACAAGAAACAAAAAGATACGATTGCAAGAACTAAAGATATACCTTCACTTACCTAGCCTTCCCGGCAACGGCGCCAGAAAAGAGCTTGATGTCTACTACACAACCTTCTTCTTGTAGACGTTGTTGGGCCTGCAAGTGCACAGGTTTGTAGGACAGTAGCAAATTTCTCTCAAGTGGATGACCTAAGGTTTATCAATCCGTAGGAGGCGTAGGATGAAGATGGTCTCTCTCAAACAACCCTACAACCAAATAACAAAGAGTCTCTTGTGTCCCCAACACACCCAATACAATGGTAAATTGTATAGGTGCACTAGTTCGGCGAAGAGATGAAGATACAAGTGCAAAATAGATAGTAGATATAGGTTTTTGTAATCTGAAATAATAAAAACAGCAAGGTAGCAAGCGATAAAAGTGAGCGTAAACGGTATTGCAATGATAGGAAACAAGGACTAGGGTTCATACTTTCACTAGTGCAAGTTCTCTCAACAATAATAACATAGATAGAACATATGACAAGCCCTCAACATGCAACAAAGAGTCACTCCAAAGCCACTAATAGCGGAGAACAAACGTAGAGATTATGGTCGGGTACGAAACCACCACAAAGCTATTCTTTTGGATCGATCTATAAAAGAGTTCGTACTAGAATAACACCTTAAGACACAAATCAACCAAAACCCTAATGTCACCTAGATACTCCATTGTCACCTCAAGTATCCGTGGGCATGATTATACGATATGCATCACACAATCTCAGATTCATCCAACCAACATAAAAGTACTTCAAAGAGTGCCCCAAAGCTACTACCGGAGAGTCAAGAACGTGTGCCAACCCCTATGCATAGGTTCCCAATGTCACGAAACCCGCAAGTTGATCACCAAAACATACATCAAGTGGATCAATAGAATAACCCATTGTCACCACGGTTATCCCACGCAAGACATACATCAAGTGTTCTCATAAAGACTCAATCCGATAAGATAACTTCAAAGGGGAAACTCAATTCATCACAAGAGAGTAGAGGGGGAGAAACATCATAAGATCCAACTACAATAGCAAAGCTCGGGATACATCAAGATCGTGCCATAGATGGAACACGAGAGAGAGCACGAGAGAGAGAGAGAGATCAAACACATAGCTACTGGTACATACCCTCAGCGCCGAGGGTGAACTACTCCCTCCTCGTCATGGATAGCGCCGGGATGATGAAGATGGCCTCCGGTGATGGGATCCCCCTCCGGCAGGGTGCCGGAACAGGGTCCCGATTGGTTTTTGGTGGCTACAGAGGCTTGCGGCGGCGGAACTCCCGATCTACCTTCTTTTCTGGAAGTTTTAGGGTACACAGGTATATATGGGTGCAGGGGGTACGTCGGTGGACCTCCGGGTTGCTCATGAGGTAGGGGGCGCGCCCAGGGGAGGGGGCGCCCTCCACCCTCGTGGGCAGCCTGGGACTCCCCTGGCGTGCACTCCAAGCCCATCAGGTTGGTTTCCTTCCAAAATTAACTTCTCCAGTTGATTTCGTTCCATTTTGACTCTGTATGATATTCCTTTTCCTCGAAACACTGAAATAGGCATAAAACAGCTAATCTGGGTTGGGCCTCCGGTTAATAGGTTAGTCCCAAAAATAATATAAAAGTGGATAATAAAGCCCAATATTGCCTAAAACAGTAGATAAAGTAGCATGGAGCAATCAAAAATTATAGATACGTTGGAGACGTATCACTACCTAGCATAACTTATACTGTAATTTTCTTTATTGTAGCATGAATGTTCAGATGCAAATGATTCAAAATAAAAGTTCATATTGACATAATAAATAGTAACACTTCAAGCATACTAATCAAAGTAATCATGTCTTCTCAAAATAACATGGCAAAAGAAAGTTCATCCCTACAAAATCATAAAGTTAGGCTATGCTTCATTTTCGTCACACAAAGATGTTCCCAACTTCTATACCCCCGATGACAAGCCAAGTAATTGTTTCATACTTAAATAATCTCAAACTTTTTCAACCTTCACGCAGTACATGAGCGTGAGCCATGGATATAGCACTATGGGTGGAATAGAATATGATGATGGGGATTGTGTGGAGAAGACAAAAAAAGAGAAAGTCTCACATTGACGAGGATAATCAACGGGCTATGGAGATGCCCATCAATTGATGTCAACATGAGGAGTAGGGATTGCCATGCAACGGATGCACTAGAGCTATAAATAAATGCTCAACAAAAGAAAACTAGTGGGCGTGCATCCAACTTGCTTGTTCACGAAGACCTAGGGAATTTGAGGAAGCCCATTGTAGGAATATACGAGCCAAGTTCTATAATGAAAAATTCCCACTAGTAAAAAGATAACTTATGAGACTCACTATATGAAAAACGTGGTGCTACTTTGAAGCACAAAATATGAGACTCACTACATGAAGAACAAGGTGCTACTTTGAAGCACAAGTGTGGAAAAAGGGATAGTAAAATTTCCCTTTTTATTTATTTTATTTTTTCCTTTTCTTCCTTTTCTTTTTTTTTCTTTTTGGGCAATGCTCTAATAATGATGATCATCACACTTTCATTGATTACAACATATGAATTACAGCTCGAAACTAGAACAAGATATGACTCTATATGAATGCCTCCGACGGTGTAGCGGGATGGTGCAATGAATCAAGGGTGACATGTATGAAAAATAATGCTTGGTGGCTTTGCCACAAATACGATGTCAACTACATGATCATGCAATGGCAATATGACAAAAGTAACATATGTCATGATGATGATAAACGGAACGGTGGAAAGTTGCATGGCAATATATCTCGGAATGGCTATGGAAATGCCATAGTAGGTAGGTATGGTGGCTGTTTTGAGGAAGATATAAGCAGGTTTATGTGTGATAGAGCGTATCGTATCATGGGGTTTGGATGCACCGGCGAAGTTTGCACCAACTCTCAATGTGAGAAAGGGCAATGCACGGTACCGAAGAGGCTAGCAATGGCGGAAAGGTAAAAGTGCGTATAATCCATGGACTCAACATTAGTCAAAAGAACTCATATACTTATTGCAAAAATTTAGAAGTCATCAAAAATCAAGTACTACGCGCATGCTCCTAGGGGGATAGATTGGTAGGAAAAGACCATCACTCGTCCCCGACCACCACTCATAAGGATGCACAAGCCAGGTACACTTCATGTTTCAAATTTGTTACACAACTTTAACCATACGTGCATGCTACGAGACTTGCTAACTTCAACACAAGCATTCTTTAAATTCATAATCACCCAACTAGCATGACTTTAATATCACTATCAAAACAATTATCAAGTATCGAATTGATCATAGCATCCAATTCACTTCCTATGATAGTTTTTATTATACCCAACTTGGATGCTCATCATTCTAGGACCAATTTTGTAACCATAGCAAATACCATGCTGTTCTAAAAGACTCTAAAAATAATATAAGTGAAGAATGAGAGACTAGCAATTTCTTCAAAATTAAGACACCACCGTGCTCTAAAAGATATAAGTGAAGCACTAGAGCAAAAACTATCAAGCTCAAAAGATATAAGTGAAGCACATAGAGTATTCTAACAAAATTCTAATCAAATAGGCTTCTCCCAAAAGGTGTGTACAGCAAGGATGATTGTGGTAGACTAAAAATCAAAGACTAATATAATACACGACGCTCCAAGCAAAACACATATCATGTGGCGAATAAAAATATAGCTCCAAGTAAAGTTACCAATGAACGAAGACGAAAGAGGGGATGCCTTCCCGGGGCATCCCCAAGCTTAGGCTTTTGGCTATCCTTGAATATCTTGGAGTGCCTTGTGCGTCCCCAAGCTTAGGCTCTTGCCACCCTTTATTCCATAGTCCATAAAAGCTTTACCCAAAACTTGAAAACTTCACAACACAAAACTCAACAGGAAATCTTATAAGCTCCGTTAGTGAAACAAAACAAAACCACCACATAAGTTACTGTAATGAACTCATTCTTTATTTATTGTGGTGTTAAACCTACTGTATTCCAACTTCTCTATGGTTCATAAACTATTTTACTAGCCATAGATGCATCAAAATAAGCAAACAACACACGAAAAACAGAATCTGTCAAAAACAGAACAGTCTGTAGCAATCTGTAACTAACGCAAACTTATGGAACTCTAAAAATCCTACCAAAATAGTACGTACTGGACAATTTGTTTATTGATCAGCAGCAAAAAGAATCAACACAAAATCACGTTTATGTGATTTATTGAATTGTTTCTCGTGAGCGCAAAGTTTCTGTTTTTCAGCAGAATCAAATCAACTATCATCATAGTTTATCCTATAGGTTCTACTTGGCACAAACACTAAATAAAAGATAAAAACACATCTAAACAGAGAGTAGATGCAAGATTTATTACTAAACATGAGCAAAAAAACATAAAGAAAAATTGGGTTGCCTCCCAACTAGCGCTATCGTTTAACGCCCCTAGCTAGGCATAAAAGCAAAGATAGATCTAACGAGTGCCATCTTTGGCACTTGATTCATAAGTAGCATGCATGATAGATTCATAAGATAATTTGACTTTCTTCCGTGGAAAGTGCTCCATGCCTTTCTTTAAAGGAGATTGGAATCTAATATTCCCTTCCTTCATATCAATAATTGCACCAATCGTTTTAAGGAAAGGTCTACCAAGAATAATAGGGCAAGAAAGATTGCAATCTATATCAAGAACGATAAAATCTACGGGCACCATATTTCTATTTGCAACAATAAGAACATCATTGATCCTTCCCATAGGCTTTTTAATGGTGGAATCCGCAAGGTGCAAATTTAACGAGCAATCATCAAGGTCATGGAAATCTAGAATATCACATAAAGTTTTTGGAATTGTGGAAACACTAGCACCCAAATAACACAAAGCAAAACACTCATAATATTTAATTCTAATATTTATAGTAGGTTCCCACTCATCATTAAGTTTTCTAGGTACAGAAACTTCCAAATTAAGTTTTTCATCATAAGATTGCATCAAGGCATCAATGATATGTTTGGTAAAAGCTTTGTTTTGACCATAAGCATGAGGAGAATTAATAACGGATTGCAACAAGGAAATACAACCTTTTAAAGAACAATTATCATAATCAAATTCCTTGAAATCCGAGATAGTAGGTTCAATGTTATTTGAAGTTGTGACCTTTCTAATCTCACTTTTACCAAATTTAGCATCAAGATCTAAAGACTCCGAATTCTTGGGACGCCTTCTAGGCAAAGGTGATTCACCATCAGTCCCATAATCATCAAAATTCATATTGCAAAACATAGATCTAATAGGAGACGCATCAATAAGTTTAAGATCTTCATCATTATTTTCATGGAAACTAGAAGAACACGCTTTTATAAAGCTATCTTTCTTAGCACGCAATCTAGCGGTTCTTTCCTTATACTCATCAATGGAAATTCTCATTACTTTGAGAGACTCATTGATATCATGCTTAGGAGAAGAAGATCTAATTTTGAGAGAATCAACATCAAGCGAAAGTCTATCAATGTTCCTAGCCAAATCATCAACTTTGAGCAATTTTTCTTCAAGCAAAGCATTAAAATTCTTTTGAGAAATCATAAATTCTTTCACACTATTCTCAAAATCAGAGGGCATCTTATTGAAATTACCATAAGAATTATTGTAGGAATTTCCATAATTATTAGAGGAATTACTAGGGAACGGTCTAGCATTAAAATTTCCTCTATAGCCATTGTTTCCAAAATTATTCCTACCAACAAAATTCACATCCATAGATTCATTATTATTCTCAATCAAAGAAGACAAAGGCATATCATTGGGATCAAGAGGAGTATTTTTAGTAGCAAACAATTTCATAAGTTCATCCATCTTTGCACTCAAAACATTATTTCTTCTATAGCATGCACTTTTTTACTAGAAGATCTTTCGGTGTGCCATTGAGAATAATTAGCCATAATATTATCAAGAGGTTTTGTATCATCTCCTAACGTGATTTCCACAAACGTGCCTCCCGCGGCCGAATCTAAGAGATTTCTAGAAGCAAAGTTCAACCCGGCATAAATTTTTTGTATAATCATCCATAAATTCAAACCATGAGTAGGGCAATTGCGAAGCATCAATTTCATTCTTTCCCAAGATTGGGCAACATGCTCATGATCAAGTTGTTTAAAATTCATAATATCGTTCCTAAGAGAGATAATCTTAGCGGGAGGAAAATACTTAGAGATAAAAGCATCTTTGCACTTGTTCCAAGAATCAATACTATTTTTAGGCAAATACGAAAACTAAACTTTAGCACGATCTCTAAGAGAAAATGGAAATAACTTCAATTTGACAATATTGTTATCCGTATCTTTCTTATTTTGCATATCACATAAACCAACAAAGTTGTTTAGATGAGTAGCGGCGTCTTCACTAGGAAGGCCGACAAATTGATCTTTCATAACAAGATTCAGCAAAGCAACATTGATTTCACAAGACTCAACATCATTAAGAGGAGTAATCGGAGTACTAAGGAAATCATTATTATTGGTGTTCGAGAAATCACACAATTTGGTATTATCTTGCGCCATGGCAACAAGTAATCCAACACACAAGCAAGCAGAAAAAGGCAAGCGAAAGAGAGAGGAGGAGATTGGGAAAGAGAGGGCGAATTAAACGGCAAGGGTGAAGAGGGGAGAGGAAAACGAGAGGCAAATGTAAAATAATGTAAATGCGAGGAAGATGGGTTTGTGATGGGTACTTGGTATGTCTTGACTTGAGCGAAGACCTCCCCGACAACGGTGCTAGAAATCCTTCTTGCTACGTCTTGAGCTTGCGTTGGTTTTCCCCGAAGAGGAGAGGGTGATGCAGCAAGTGTAGCGTAAGTATTTCCCTCAGTTTTTGAGAACCAAGGTATCAATCCAGTAGGAGGCTCCTCAAAAGTCCCACGCACCTACACAAACAAACAGAGAACTCGCAACCAACACAATAAAGGGGTTGTCAATCCCTTCACGACCACTTGCGAAAGTGAGATCTGATAGAGATAGTATGATAATATAAATATATTTTTAGTATTTTATAATATAAATGCAAAAAGTAAAGATGCAAATAAAAGTAGATTGGAAGCAAATATGATAAGAGATAGACCCGGGGGCCACAGGTTTCACTAGAGGCTTCTCTCGAGATAGCATAAGTATTACGGTGGGTGAACAAATTACTGTCGAGCAATTGATAGAAAAGCAAATAATTATGAGATTATCTAGGCATGATCATGTATATAGGCATCACGTCCATAACAAGTAGACCGACTCCTTCCTGCATCTAGTGCTATTACTCCACACATCGACCGACTCCTGCCTGCATCTAGAGTATTAAGTTCTCAAAGAATAGAGTAACTCATTAAGCAAGATGACATGATGTAGAGGGATAAACTCATGCAATATGATATAAACCCCATCTTGTTATCCTCGATGGCAACAATACAATACGTGTCTTGCAACCCTTTCTGTCACTGGGTAAGAACACCGCAAGATTGAACCCAAAGCTAAGCACTTCTCCCATGGCAAGAAAGATCAATCTAGTAGGCCAAACCAAATGGATAATTCGAAGAGACTTGCAAAGATAACTCAATCATACATAAAAGAATTCAGAGAAGATTCAAATATTATTCATAGATTAACTTGATCATAAACCCACAATTCAACGGATCTCGACAAACACACCGCAAAAAGAGATTACATCGAATAGATCTCCACAAGAGAGGGGGAGAACATTGTATTGAGATCCAAAAAGAGAGAAGAAGCCATCTAGCTAATAACTATGGACCCGTAGGTCTGTGATAAACTACTCACAACTCATTGGAGGGGCAAGGATGTTGATGTAGAGGCCCTCCATGGTTGATTCCCCCTCCGGCAGAGTGCTGGCGAAGGCTCCAAGATGGGATCTCGCGGATACAGAAGGTTACGACGGTGGAAATTGTGTTTCGTGGTGCTTCTGGATGTTTTCGTGGTACGTAGGTATATATAGGAGGAAGAAGTACGTCGATGGCCGCCCGAGGGGCCCACGAGACAGGGGGCGCGCCCTACAGGGGGGGGGCGCCCTCCTATCTTGTGGCCGCCTTGGCTGCTTCTTGGCTTGCACTCCAAGTCCTCCGGATCATGTTCGTTCCAAAAATCATGCTCCCGAAGGTTTCATTTCGTTTGGACTCCATTTGATATTCCTTTTCTTCGAAATACTGAAATAGGCAAAAAAACAGCAAAACGGGCTGGGCCTCCGATTAGTAGGTTAGTCCCAAAAATGATATAAATGTGTAAAATAAAGCCCATAAACATCCAAAGGGGTAATATAATAGCATGGAACAATCAAAAATTATAGATACGTTGGAGACGTATCAGTGATCCAGATTGGGGCACCATGTGAGCAATGGAGGGGCATCGATGCCAAATGCATCACAAGTGAATTTGGCACATGTTTTGGCCTACATAGTGGAGGGCCTGCTGGGTGTGCGTGAGTGCGTCCTTCTGTGCATGCCGCCGTGCAGTGGTGAGTTGTGCGCGATTGCGTCCTTCACGCGGAAGAAGTGTATCCTCAATGCACCCTCAATTTACTAGAGTGCGGGGTGCTACCCCGAGTGGTTTCAAATTTGTTTACTTCACCGCGTGTCAGATGGGCCTCTAGTTTACTTATTTTCACCCACTGCCACATGGTCCAGCACACGAAGATAGAGAACACGAGCTGACAAGGCAGCATGTGGACTGGTTGACCGGTCAACTAAACAATATACAGAGCTATACACTAACACAGTGAGCGTATAATCCGTCGGTATAGAGAGTTCTTCGAGTGAGAGGGGAGGCCCATGAGAGATAGCAGAGAGAGAGAGAAAGAGCTACTCCCTCCATTCGATAATGTAGTGCCAACATTTTTTTAAAGTCAAACTTTTCAAACTTTGACCAAGTTTATAAAGAAATTACTTATATCTACAATACCAAAGATAAATGATAGTATGAAGTAAGTACATGTTGTGATGAATCTAATGATCGTTCCATATGTAAATGTTTTTCTCCACATATACCTGGTCAAACTTTTCTGAGGTTTGACTTTTCAAAACATCCACATGCTTATGGACGTGAGAGTCCCTAACTAGAGAGAGAGAGAGAGAGAGAGAGAGAGAAAGAGTGAGTGAAAAAAAGTGTTTGTGCGTGTGTGAAAGAGACATGGACAACACACGATAAAGGTAGAGAAAAAGCGTGTATGTCTTATGCAAACATATCACACATGCATCTTCGACAACGGAAGCAAGGTCAGGAGATAGTGTGTGGTTGTTTGCAACTGAGAGAGAAAGACCCCTAGCACGTGGCCAAGAGGGGTCTGACAAACAAGGGAGAGAGGTCGAGAGACACGTACGGACAAAATGCAGACATAGGGAGGAGAGAGTGTATGTTTGTCATAGAGAGACCCCCTGGAGATCGTGGTGGGACTACATGGGTGGGAGATCGAGTGACAAGGTGTGTGCACGATAGAAGATACCCCGAGAGATATCGAGATAGATGTATGGATGTAAGGAGACAATACGTGTGTTCCTGATGGCTAGTGAGAGGTAATCATACTTAGGGGGGAGTGCGTGCGCCTATGATGGAGTGAGGGATTCTGGTACTTAGGGGGTGGGTGTCACATAGAGAGAGAACAAGGGCGGAGAGTGCTGGATGGGTCTATATGTAGCGCGAGCGAGACATGTGTATGTGTGAACCAGGGAGATATAAAGTTTGAGAGAGACAGAGGAGCCCCGATAAGGCTAAGTGGTGTGTCAGATAGCTGAGAGGGGAAAAGAGATATTCCATCCGCTCGATAATGCAGTGCATGTAAATTTTTTAGAAGTCAAACTTTGGAAACTTTGATCAGGTTTACGCAAATGTTATTTATATCTACAATATCAAAGATACATCCTACGAAACTACATCTCATGGTGAATCTAATGGTATATGTTTGTTGTTCTAGATGTAAATGTTTTTCTCCATGCACATGGTCAAACTTTGTGATGTTTGACTTTTCAATAAATCTATATGCTATGGACTAGAGAGAGTGCCTAAGTCAACAGAGATCAAGTGCGTGTGAAGGAGAATGAGTGAGTGTGCAAAAAGAGTATGTGTGTGAAAGAGAAAGTGACAACAAACGATAAATTAGAGAGAGAGAGTGTGTTTTTTTTCATTTCTTATGCAAACATATCACGCATGCATCTCCAAGATAGAAAAGCGAGGTGAGGAGATACACGAAGATAGCAAGTGCATGATTGTTTGCAATGGAGAGAGACACCCCTATAGCACATGTCCAATAGAGGTCTGGCCAACAAGGAACAAAGGTCGAGAGGGACACATGGAGAACATGGACGCATGGGGAGGGAGAGAGGGTGTGTTTGTGATAGAGAGATCCCCTTGAGATCATGAGGGGACTATATGGGTGGGAGATCGAGGGAGGTGTGTGCGCGATAGAAAGATGCCCCGAGAGAAATTGAGATAGACCATGCACATATTTGTGATGGAGACTAAGATTAGCTAGTCATATACATATAGGGGGGACTGTGTGTGTCTACAATTGAGTGAGAGACCATCATACTTGGCTAGCTAGGCATGAGATTGTGTGTGTGTGCGTGTGAGATGGAGAGAGAACGAGGGAGAGGGATAGAGTTTTAGATGGGTCTATCGAGTGCGAGTGAGATATGCATGTGTATGCGTGACCCAGGTAGATGGAGAGTCTGAGAGAGAGAGGGAAGAGCTCCAAAACAACAGAGTGGTACGTGAGAGAGTTACGGGAAATGAGCCAAGGAATTTGTGTGCGTACGATGAGTGTACCCAAGATATCTAGCTTGGACTAGAGAATCATACATAGTGTGCGAGAGAGACCTATAGATGGAGTATATATGCGTGCGAACTACAAAGACCCCCCCACACACAAAGAGAGAGGGAGAGAGAGAGATGGAGAGAGAGGGAGAGGGACCAACAAGCTTTGTGTGTTGGATGCATGTGTGTGTGTGTGTGAGAGAGAGCAGGAGCCCGGGAGAGGGGGGGGGGTCGCGTTTTATGCATCAAAGACTGATATAAACCATGTTTTGATATAAAATCGCATTCAAATATTTAAATTTGAGAACATGTTGTATGCAATCCACACATGAATGAAGATATGCGTATATCAAACAAGTTCGTTAATTTGAATTTCAACATGTTCATGGAGTACTTCAATACCGTACAACATGCTACTCAATTGAGGTGTTCAATTTTGGATTTAGTTCACTATTTTGACCTGGTGAACGAGCTATTTCATTGAATTGAGATATTTCATTTTGGCTTGATTCCCGTTTTTGAGTGGGTCAACTATTTGTCATATAGTAAATCGCTAGCAATGAGCATGTAGAAACACATTACTCCCGAGCATCACCTCTCCATCTAAAAAAGAAGTGGCAAGCTAATATTTCAAAATTTGATTCAAATCGACTTGGTAAGGTAGACGTGGATGCTCGTTCTCGCAAAATCTGAACGAACTGTTAAACACCGTCTGCTCGGTGGAATTCGCCCGAGCAAATAAATGGGAGACGCGAAATTACCGGCCTATGTGGGACACACATCAATTGGCCCATTGTACATCGAGGGTAGGTTCGTAACTTCATCCAAGCGCGCCTTCTCCTCGTCCGAAATGACATGTGCTGAATAATTCATAAACCATGGTCGGCAAAACACCCTCTCCTCGCCCAAAATAGCTCGCGCCCACTATTTCAAAACATATTGTCCTCGCCCGAAATCACTCACGCCCACTATATTTCAAAACACACCCTCCTCGCTCAAAATCGCTCGCGCCCACTCTTTAAGGAGAAGCAAAGTTACTCTACTATCCCCGACCCTCAGTACACAGACCCAAGCCGAGAAGCCTAAAGGCAGGGGTAGAACTATACCCCCCCACACACACATTTCAGACAAATGCGTCTGTAAGACATGGTTCCACTCCCCTCCCAATTCCCTCCCCATTCATACCTTGTGGGTGCCAAATCAACTTCTCTCCAGAAGCTCCCTTCTCCCGAGCCGCGAAACCTCAGCCCCTCCTCCACGGCGCCCCCACCGCACAAAATTCACAGCCGCCCTCCTCCCTAATGCCGGAGACGCTGTCCATTTGCTGTCATGCACTGGGCCGTGTGCCTCTTACTCCGTGCTGCTGGAGCTGCCTCGACGACGGCCGCGTGAACTATACCGGAGCCGATTCACCCCCGCCGTTGTTCACGGTGCCGGAGTGGCTCCAACTTCAGATCCGTCCAGAGCCCCGGTGTTGCTTCCCCGTAGCCGTCGACAGTCGCGACATCTCTGCTTCCCTGCCGCCGGTCGCCACCGCAACCACGCCGACCTCACCGACTCGGCATCTGGAGCTGCCTACTTCACCGTGCCGCCAGATAGGTCGCACCCTCATCTCAAATCACTTTATTTAGGCGTCGGTTGTCTGAATTTTTATTCTGGGCCAATCGATTCCCAATGGGAAGCAGCACCCCTCGAGGCGGCGGAGCTCCTAGGCTGCCTGTTGGCTGGTGTCTAATGTAAGGGTGCAGGAGCGCAAGTTTGCCGTGGAAGCAGCGGTTAGATGGCTATCTTAGAGTTGCGTGGGTTGAAGGTACTGCCGCCGCCGGATCTGGATGACGGTGAGTCTTTGTGGATTGGCTAGGGGGCGGCGCAACCACGACAGTGCGGTGGGGCGGGTAGCGGGGATTTGGTCGGGGCCACGGATGACGGAGCAGGCTGCTCTGCCATTGGTCACTAGCTCTTCGGGGAAGATTTTGAATAGTGTCAGCCGGGAGGCACAAGACGGCTATAAAGCCATCCGGCGTAGATTGGACAGTACCAAAATAAAATAAAATCATGTGACCCAATTTAGTTTTCAGTCAAAAGACGTGTGACCATTCTCGTACCTTGTTATTGATCTCTTAGGGTATTTTTTCAGATCAAAGAGATGTGTCGTTCTTAACATTATGCGTTTTCTGCATCTTCAGCCACACCGTCTTCCGACTCACCGCAACTGCTCCAACAAGGGAAGCATACACCAGAAGGGAGCTATAGTCCTCACTCAATAGTTCCCTGCATCGAATGCGCGTGCCCGACATGGACAGCCACAACAACTGCAGGGCTGTCGACAAGTCAGCACATGATGCTCACTCCTATGGATGGCAACCAGATAGGTTGTACCCTCATCTTACTTGTGTGCAACATTTATGGCTTTGTTATTCATCTAAGCATGGAAAATAGATTATCACATTTCACTGGATATTCATGCTGATCTCTTACGGGTCTTGTTCAGGAGTTAACGTTGTTCCATAGTTCAACTAAGAGACTTGTTCTTTAGGTAACGTTGTTCCATAGTTATCATCCATCAGCCAATGCTATCCCACAGGCTAGTGATTATAGCATTATACCACTTCTAGTATTACCTATGTTGTTCTTTAATACTTTTTTGTGCCATCTAGTTAATCTCGAGTACAAACGATACATATTCTGTAGCTTTCATCTGTGTTCTCCCTTTAGTTTTTGAGACCTGTTGCTGCTAGTTAATCCTAGTCCTACTATTTACGTCGTCTCCTACATGCACTCATTACATAAATCTAACTGCTAGTTGTCTTCCATGCATGTCAGATATAATTGCACACACTGATTTATGCACAAGAACGTCACCGAGCAATGTAATGGCCAACAAACTTGACGTCAATGATACCCAATTTGATGGAACATGTAAAGGCAGCTCTTCCCAAGACTTGTAGAAAGATGATGTATCCTATTCCCCCACAAGGTCCTTGCTCTTACTTGGCCCTTGATATGGATACATCATGCATATAATGTCCTGGAGTGCATCTACTCTGTTGCAATGCCTTGTGCTTAGCCTGCTGATCATGCATGTAAATATGGCATGCCTTCCTGTTTTTCAGTACCTATTCCATTCATGATAACATGTTTTCAAACTCAAGTACTGTCATTCTACTCTATCGCAATGCCATCTGCTTAGTTTGGACATCATGATTTTGAATATCTTATGCATTGTTATTCATCAGTATGTACTTGATATGTCTACCATACCATGTTCTTTTTTTTACATTGAAGTGTTGTTCTAGTGGTCTCTTGCAATGCCATCTTAGTTTTCCAATCATACACGCATATGTTGCCTTAGTGTTTTTCTGTGTGTATTCCACTAGCATACATGATTACATTCAAGTAGTGTTTTTTACACCGTTGTCCTGTCGTATCCCTAGCTCTTACATCATACTCCCTCTGTCCGGATTACATGTCGCAGAAATGGATAAAACTGGATGTATCTAGAACTGAAATACACCTAGACCCATCCATTTATTTCCGGATGGAGGGAATACATGTCAATATGTCATGCCTTTCTATTCTTCAGTACCTATTCCATCTCTGCTGTAGCATATTTTATAACTGAAGCACCATTCTTCTATATAAGGCATGCAAGGGGAAGACGACTATGTTAGCATTTGAAGGGTTACAAACCAGGTCTTTGCAAAAGATCCAAACGCCAGGAGATAATAAACCAACTCCATTTTTCATAGATACTGCTCCAGCACAAAGAAACCCAACTCCCATTGATAATAAGCAGATTCCAGTGGCCAAAGAACTAGTCTGCTCCAGTCCAGCAAAAGAATGTCAACTCCATTCTAAGAAGCGTGTGCGTATCCTCGCATCATGAAATTTTATAACATTCTGATCATATTTTCTACATGTTTCTTACCCATCTCTCTTTTAGAAAATAAGGTTAAACGATAGAAGAATTCCTCCATTGGGATTGTATTCGAGGAAAATATCTTGCGGGAATTCTCTGTGCTCCAATGTTGACGTAAGTACCTGTTGTATATCACTATATTTTTACATCAGCATGTATTTTGTTAATCGGTGTGAATCCAACCTTTATCTGATCTAAAATTAGTTGTAGCAAAATGTTAAAGGCGCCAATGTTGATTTTTGTAAGGAAAACTGCTTGGTAGTTTTACATACTGAGCTGCATGAGTGTACTATCTCATATCATGCACATTACTGAATTGTAGTGCTGCTCTGGTTGCCCATTCATTCATTGTGTCAATGTTGCTTTTGTATTACCTTACCTGGCTGATGATAGCTGTGCCATATTGTGTTAATTTGGTGTAGGCTAGTTGCCCAAACGTTCATTGTGTCAATGTTGCTTTCCTATTATCTGACTTGGCCAATGATAGCAATGCTAATGTGTTAATTTGGTGCAGGCTACTGAAGATAAGAAGACAAACTTAGAAAACATCAAAGGCAACCCCATTGTTTCTTTCCAATAAATCTAGGCCAGATAATATGGCAATAACTCATGATTAATCTGTTCGGTTCCCCTCCTAATTTATGTTATGATGTAGTAGTCGAGACACTCTCCACTATCAATAATACAAGCCTGCCAAAATCGCCATCTGAATCTGTTCAGTTTCCTCTGTCTCAAATGCAACAGAATAAATGTATATTTGTGAGCCAATTAATGGTTGAAGCAATGATGGAAATGGTGGATGAATCAGAGGTGCACACTCATGCGCAACAACAACTAATCAATGTTTCTAGAGACAGTGTAGCAAAGCAGCAAGAACTTTCCCACATGCTTATGGGCGTCATCCGCGTTGAGGTTGCAGATTGTGACGTTGTAGATCGTTAGGTTCTGTTCATTTATTTGCACTGGCATCAATCTTTGCTTGCCCAGTGGATGTAATTTCCTGTAATATATGCTGGATGTGCAACGTTTTTCCCTGTATGCCGTATCTTTGCTTGATCGGTTTTGGTCCTGTGCATAATTGCTCACCGTAATGGGCTCAAAGTATCTAATTTGGCCTAAAGACATGTACGAACTTTAGTGGGCCCATTAAGTTAATGGGCCGTTACCAGGCCAAAAGTTAATGGTCGGCCCTCTTACCTCCCGGGTCGTTAACAGGCCGACATCGAAGCGGGCAACAGGTGGGCCCATTTGATTTCACGGGCAGTTAACATGCCATTACTAAGATCGGGCTACATATGGCCCAACTATAGTGTGGGCCTTTAGCAGGCGGAAAGAGACATCGGGCTGGTGCTGGACAATGAAGAGCATGGGCCGCTAAGAGGCCGAAAGTCAGGTCATACTGTAAATGGCCCAACGGTGTTGTGGGACTTTAGTAGGCCGAAAGAGAAACTGGGCTGGTACTAGACCATGAAGGGCATGGGCCCTTAAAATGCCAAAACTCAGGTCCGACTATAAATGGCCTAGCTCATTTATGGGCCGTCAACAAGCTGAAAGACACACAGGGCCTGGAATTGGCCCAACACTTAAATGGGTTGCTAAAATGCCAAAAGTCAGGTCTGACTACAAATGGCCCAACTGATTTATGGGCCGTCAACAGGCTGAAAGACACACCAGGCCGGAAATTAGCCCAACACTTAAATGGGTCGCTAAAAGGACGAAAGATGTACATCCTGAAAATTGGACCATCCCTTGAATGGGCTGTTAACATGCCTAAATCACATCGGGCAGATATTGAGCCCAAATATATAGCGGGCTATTAACGGGCTCGAACTAACGATGGGCTGCAATGGTGTCAAATCTTTAACAGGCCGTTGACGGGCCGAATTGGCACATCTCGTATGGGCCATGGGCTTAAATGGACCCGACACAAGTAAGCCTTATATGGGCCGGCCTGCTAATTTTTACTGGGCCGACCTTTTCACCAGAATGGGCCACTATTGGGCCGTGCCATGTGTCGACCTATCATAGGCGCCTCCTGTCCAATGAGTGGATGACATCTGTCCCAACGGTGAGGCAACATGTGTTTCCTCCAACCAATGAGAATTTTACATGTGGAAAATTCCCATTGGTCCGGGCTGTTAACGGGTTATCGGATCCAAAACCGGACCCGATAGCTTAACAACGAGCCGTTACGGTCGATGCCACGTGTCGATCACCCTTGACGAAAGAACTTCTATGGTGCATGATGTATCGTCATGGAAGTGGACACTTCCGTGATGATAATTTTGGTAATGTCATGGAACACTTCTACGACAACACAGGTATGACTATCTTGATTCTGTCATAAAATCATCATGGATATATATGCATGACAGAAAACATGACCTACTGTGACAAACACGTATCATCAGAGAAGTGTATTTTTTGTAGGGACTCACGCATCATCAGAAGGGCAGCAAGGATGATGTAGAAGCCCTCCGTGGTTGATTCCCCCTCCGACAGAGTACCGGAGAAGGCCTCCAGATGGGATCTCAAAAGAAAAGAACTTGCGACGTTGTAAAAAGTGTTTCGGGTGGCTCTCTGATGTATTGAGAATATTTGGGAATTTATGGAGCTGGAATTAGGTCAAGAGGTGCCACGAGGACCCACAAGCCTGGGGGTCGCGCCCCCTAGGGCGCGCCTGGCAGGCTTGTCGCTGCCTCGTGACACTTCAGGTCTTCTCCCGAAGCTTCTAAGGTCCCTTCTGGTCCAGAAAAAAACGTCAAATGTTTCGTAGCATTTGGACTCCGTTTGTTATTGATTTCCTGAAAAGCCAAAAACAAGCAAAAAATAGCAACTGGCACTAGATTAATAGGTTAATCCCAAAAAGGATACATAATTGATAATAAACATCCAAGATTGATACTATAATAGCATGGAACAATCAAAATTATAGATACATTGGAGATGTATCAAGCATCCCCAAGCTTAATTCCTTCTTGTCCTCAAGTAGGTAAATGATAAAAGCAGAACTTTTGATGTAGAATGCTACCTAACATGTTTATCATATAATCTCTTTTTAGGTATGAACATTAAGATCTGAATGATTCAATGCAATAGTAATTTGATACAAAGATATCAATACTCAGGCATACTAACAAACAATCATGCCAAAATACAAATTCTAAAGAAAGTTATCCCTATAAAATCATCTAGTCTCGTCATGCTCCATCTTATTAACACAAAGTATTTATCATCCACAACCCCGATGACTTGCCAAGCAATTGGTTCATAGTTTTTAACGCGCTTCAGCTTTTTCAACGGTTCAACCCCCATGCAATACATGAGTGCAAGCCATGGATATAGCATTATGGGTGGAATAGAATATGATGTAGAGATTGATACGAAGAAGACAAAAAAGGAGAAAGTCTCACATCAGCGAGGCTAATCAATGGGCTATGGAGATGCTCATCAATTGATGTCAACGCGAGGAGTTGGGATTGTCATGCAATAGATGCACTAAGAGCTATTAGTGTGTGAAAGCTCAAAAAATACAACTAAGTGGGTGTGCATCCAACCTGCTTGCTCATGAAGACCTCGAGCATTTGAGAAAGCCCATCATCGAAATATACAAGCCAAGTTCTATAATGAAAAATTCGCACTAGTATATAAAAATGAAAGCATAGGAGACTCCCTATATGGAAAACATGCTGCTACTTTGAAGCACAAGTGTGGAAATGGATAGTAACATTGCCCCTTCTCTCATTTTTTTGGGCTCATTTTTTGGACTCTTTTTTCTTGGGCTCTTTTTATTATTCCTCACCGGGACAATGCCCTAATAATGAATATTATGATCATCACACTTCTATTTACTTACAACTCAAAATTACAACTCGATACTAGAACAAAATATGACTCTATATGAATGCCTCTCGCAGTGTACCAGGATGTGCAATGATCTAGCATAACATGTATAAAAAATGATGAACGGTGGCTGAGCCACAAATACTATGCCAACTATATGATCATGCAAAACAATATGACAATGATGATGTGTGTCATAAAAACGGAACGGTGGAAGTTGCATGGCAATATATCTCAGAATGGCTATGGAAATGCCATAATAGGTAGGTATGGTTGTTGTTTTGAGGAAGATATAAGGAGGCTTACGTGTGATAGAGCGTATCATATCACGGGGCTTTGATGCACTGGCGAAGTTTGCACCACGTCTCGAGGTGAGAAAGGGCAATGCACGATACTGAAGAGGCTAGCAAATTGTGAAAATGTGAGAGTGTGTATAATTCATGGACTCACATTAGTCATAAAGAATGCATATACTTATTGCCAAAGTTTATTAGCCATCGAAGCAAAGTATACTTATTCCCGAACGCATATACTTATTGCTCGTCCCCAACCGCCGCTCATAAGGAAGACAATCAATAATAAATTATGCTCCAACTTCTTAGCATAACAAGAGACTATACATGAATGCTTCGGGAATCACAAACCTTAACACCAATATTTTTACTAAACCACAATCATTCACTAGTATCTCCCACATATTACCATCTTAATGTAGCAAAACTATTGCAAGGAATCAAACTTATCATATTCAGCGATCTACATGAAAGTTTTTATTATGTCCCTCTTGAATACCTATCATATTAGGACCAAACTCTAACCCGTGCATATTTGCCATTTTTATTTATCAAACTCTAAAAATGATATAAGTGAAGCATGAGAGTGCAACTATCTATCTATTATATACTTCAAACGATGGAAAGCGAATGGTAATGATTTAATTAAGATGTATCAACTGCAAGGATTAGGCAGGCATGCATACACGTCATTAGAGAAGCACGTCATACATAAAAAGAAAAAGGAAGTACTTGCCATATAACACACGTCCAAACCGGGTCAAACAAACCATAACACACGCATACCAAGCCGGACACGATGGCATACCCAGCTGGACACACAATGCAAATACACACGGACTCTTCTCCACGGCAGGCGACAGCTCACAAAACAAACATTAAGCCCGCCATGAACAAACACGACCAAGACGCCTATACAGCAGCGATACATGACATATATCGAAGTAGTCTAAGTCGAAAACTTCAATACATGCCTACACGAGGTTGACCCAGCAACATCATCTGACAGACATCGAAGGATCAGGGCCAAACTCTCTCAGTTGCATCTAACCGGAATAATCAGCTAGCCACGCAACAAGCCTGGACACCCAGTAGACATCGAAGTAATCCAATTAGGCGAAACTTCCTGACTTGCTTCTCATCTGAATCATCAAGTTTGGTAATTATTACTTAGAAAGTTCACTCAATACTAATGTATTTTTCTGATGCATGATCAAATATATTTTTCATTGTGAAGGCAAAATGACTGGCGTACAAGAATCAAAGTGGAAGAAAAACAAGAAGACTAAGCACTTAATTTTTTTTTTTGAGAAAGTGGGACTTAATCAATGGTATCTAATTGTTTTTATGGATTTCACTGGACAAACACTCATGCTACTAGATCAATGGTAGTTATATTAAAAAACCATCTGGGTATTATCAATTCTAAAGTTGTACTACCCGCAAAATATCACACAAGAAGGCGGAAGGATCACAAAAAGTTTTTTAGGTTACCACTTTGAGTTTGTACAAAGTACGAGATTTTTTCAATTTACTTACTGCATGAACAAAAATGGTATGTTAGGTACCATATTGAACTCAATATTATTGACCAAACAACAACTACAGGATGCACTTTGTTTGATGATCAAGCAGAATAATTGCTTAATACATCAGTCTTGAACTTGCTGAATTGATTGGGTGGGAAATATGAGGAAATCCCAAGAATTATAAAATGTACATGAGGAAGAAGACTTATCTTTCAGTACAATTATACAAGCTCAAGACGCAAAAGCTCACTTTCGACATTTTCGGGGTGAAAAACTGTGCAGTAAAAAATGTGTGCCTGATGGTGGGCTTGGGATGCAGTTGAATGATAAATCTTTGGAATTAAATGCCATTAGTTCGTTCAAAATTTATGTAAGTATTCTATTATTTCCATCACTGAGTTCTTGCGTAATGCTGCACAAGATGGGTGGCAAAGTGGATAACGTTAATCTCTACTACTTAAAAAGAACGTAAGGTTCACATTTCACCTTTCTTCACACCACCCCTTCGTCCAACCTTCCATATATATGATAATCAATCATCTTAATTCACTTACCTTCTGAACCAATTCCACTTTAATTTACTTATCATATTTTAATCAAAATATAAGGTAATTCACCAGCATATTTGATGAACATTTATTTACACAATCGTATTATTATTTACAGGTAAATCACAAGCTAACGTATTATAATATTTATACCCCGTTGCAACGCACGGGCATTGCTCTAGTACATTAAAAAAACAGGCAGGAGGAAAACTAGCTAAAAAAGTGACAAATATTCCACCATGCATACTTTAATTTTGTAGAAACACTGACAAATGTTTTCAATGTCTTTTAATATGCAGGTAACGAGGAAAAAAATGTTCACCAAGCACAAGTAAATGAGAACTGATGCCCGTGAAAGAGGAACGATGCAGTATATAGTAACTGAAGATGGCAGATAGGGGTGTTGACAAGAGATCATTACCAAGTTGATTAGGCAATGACCAAAAAAACATATTGAGATCAATTTTAATGCCAGATAACCCAGAAGCGTGCACTGAGACAAGTATGCCAGAAAGAAAATAAAAAAAGATGTCCATCAGAATAGGAAACACGTTTGAGCAAAAGAAAAAAAATGCAAGGCTTGAAGACGTAGACTGAGTTGTTGGTCATGTCAACGAAAAATCCACTTCTATTGCAGCAACGTTGAAACCACAAAATGCTAAGTTTGATGGCCTCAAGAAAGAAAGTGTCGATGAACTATACCAGAAGACAAGTGGATACTTGAAACTCTGGAAACTGCACAATGCTTATGTTTTTGAAGGAGCTGCACCGGACTGCTCAGTCTACAATGCATATGCGGGTCTGGAGACAAGAGGGGATCCACTGAGACAACCTGTTGATGTTGAACCAGACAGTTTAGAAGCGGTGAAGATGATTCAGAGTGGAGATGCAACTAAGTCTAAATATGCTTTTCTTATTAAAGAAATCAAAGATAGTTTGATCGAGTGTAATTCTTGTATTACTCATATTGTGCATAGCAAAAACAATGCTAGTCATTTCCTGGCAAGCTATGGACGATCACAATGCCGAACTGTTGTGTGGCTTGGGTCGGATCCGGACGAACTTTTAGGCATTGTCAGTCATGATTGTAATTTTTAGCTTTGAGTAATACAAGTATTATCCCGCAAAAAAGAGAGAGAGAGAGATAGAATCGAGCCTGGAAGAGCAACGTTCTCTATTTTGTTTTTTCTTGGAATAGAGTCACATTCTTTATACGCTGCAAATAAGAGTGACTTAATTGGGCCTGTATCAGTTCCATTGGGCTTGCACTACCTACCAGGCTTGATACGTGCAGCAGCCCAAGTTGGATTCAGTTATTTTTTGTCGTATATGCTAATCGACATGACCCCTCAAAAAAATGCTAATCGGTGAACCAACCCGTGGTTGGATGGTTAGAGGGACTGTGGTATCCTCAGCTCATCAGTGTTCAAATCCTGGTGCTCGCATTTATTCCTGGATTTATTTCAGGATTTCCGGCAATGCACATTCAGTGGGAGGAGACGTTCCCGTCGACGACGAGGCGCTTATGGTGACTTTGTAAATCTCAAGATGATATGCCGGCTCAGTCTTTCGGAGATGCTCATAGGGGTAGGGTGTGCGTGTGTGCGTTCATAGAGGTGAGTGTATGCGCGTGTATATGAGCGCTTGTGTCTGTACTAATGTTCAAAAAAATGCTAATCGATACGAATTCAAATACCGCTACCACCTAGCAACACATGCAGACACAAAAATTCTAATTCATTTCTCAAAAGAAAAAACGTAAATTCTAATCCAACTGAGTTCTTAAATAGCACATTGAAGCAAGATTGCCACAGATTCAATCAAATGAGCGTACTAGCAAGAGAACTTGACGTTCAAAAGAAATCTGTTTTTGCGGTTGCCGGCGATGAGTTCCAAGTCCGACCATGGCTCATGTTCTTATTTTATGGGAGCAGTATGAGTTGTATGGAGTAAGACCTTATAAATAATTTGCTGAGCGCAGGATAATGCAACTAAAACTTTGCATTACGGAAAAATAACTCTCTAAGACATGATGAATTATTTTAGTTGCCGTCCGAATTTAAATTTCTACAAAAAATATATATGTTACCAAAATAAAATCTAGCCGCGCAAATGCGCGGGTGTACCCGCTAGTTTCTTTAAAATATAATCACCGCCGTGCTCTAAAAAAATATAAGTGAAACACTAGAGCAACGCCTAGCTCAAAAGATATAAGTGAAGCACAAAGACTATTCTAACAAATCACAAACGAGTGCTTGTCCCTCTCACGAAGGTGTGTCCAGCAAAGATGATTGTGACAAATTAAAAAACAAACAAAATAAAGACTCATATAATATACGATGCTCCAAGCAAAACTCATATCATGTGATGAATAAAAATATAGTTCCAAGTAATTTTACCGATGGTTGGTAGTCGAAAGAGGGGATGCCATTCGGAGCATCCCTAAGCTTAGATGATTGAGTGTCCTTAGATATTTCTTTGGGGTGCCATGGGAATCCCCGAGCTTAGGGTCTTGCCATTCTCTATTCCTTCATCCATCGTGATCTCGTTTAAAACTTGAAAACTTCAGCACGCAAAACCCAACAAAAACCTTCATGAAATGCATTAGTATAACAATCAAATCACAAACCTTAGGTACTATTATGAACCCACTCATATTTTATTATTGCATAATACCTATTGCATTCTGACTTCACGATGACTTATACCCCCCGATACAATCCATAGAGTCATCAGAACAAGCAAACTATGCAACGAAAACAGAATCTGTCAAAAATAGAACGGTCTGTAGCAATCTGAATAATGACTATACTTCTGTAACTATAAAAATTCTAAAAATGTAGGAAAATGTGGGCAATTTTGTCGGCGGTACACAAATAGGGTGTATGTTTTCCCCTGACTTGTGCACGGACAGCAAACCACCAGCCCGACAACTCTCAACATTCAAAACAAGGCCAAGCAGAAGAAACAACTCTTTGAGAAGTCGAAGGGCAGATCAAGAAGACCAAGTCAAGCTAAAGGAGCAAGATACCACTAAGGAAAAGCCTCCCTTGTCGGGCAGGCGTGCCTGCTGGGGTCGAGGTTGCCCCGAAGACAAGTCTCAAGACTGTCCCAACAAGCTTACCGGGGATGCTAAGGGCGGACTACCCCGCCAAGGCTTCACCGCTCCACCTCACAGCAACGCAAGTCATCGATCAGTGCGGGGTCGAGCCCCCAAGTGACTAAGTGGCTGTTATTTGACACATGGCAGCCACTTCTGAAGGAAATCATCTCCAAATGACACCCGTCCAGAGACGTGTCATGCAGGCATGCGAGGAAGTGGCCGAACGGCTTGGCAAGGCTTGCCGGGCTACGCTATGATGTGACATTAAGTGGTGCATTTAATGCACCTTGTCCTGTCTACAGAGTTAGGTATGATAGCACTATTTTCTATCTAATCAGTATGCAATGACTGATTTGCCATTGTGGTGACCCCTTGATCTATAAAAGGAGGGTCATGGCAACCTTAGAAAGGGTTCAGACCCTTGTACTCTTGTACGTGCGTAGCTGCTCTCACCCCGAGGCAACCTTACCGGGCTCGAGCGCTGCGTCTCCACCACGGTGCTCTCATAATCCACCAAAGCAAGAGTAGGGTTTTACGCCTCATGGCGGCCCAAACCTGGGTAAAAACTGCCTGTGTGATCGCTGTCGTGCTGCTCTACACCATCCACTCTTTGTGCAATGTGCTCTCCCCCCACCGCTGAACCACAAGGGGCCGATGGCCCCATAGGTGGCCATGTTTTCCCACGACATCTTTGGCGCGCCAGGTAGGGGGCAGCGCTTGTGCGAACCCGAGTGTACGCAACACATCATCTTCATCATCTTCTTCTTCATCAGCGGCTTCATCATCCATGATGCCCAAGAGAAGGCGGGGAATGGTGGGATGGAGAGGGGGAGCGATATCGCTTTCCCGCCTACCATGTCCAGTCTCCATTGCCTCCTCCCGCCGCAACTACAGCGGCGGCGAGAACCAGGAATGGTGGCGGCATGATGACACCAGATGGTTCAGGCAGCATGGTCGCCATGCGAGCCCCGTTCGAGAAAAGGAGCAAGATGTAGAGATACAAGGTTTCTCTCTCCACTACTCTCACTTATCGACAATCGAGCTACTCTGGGTTTCAGCATCATCAATGTCGATGAGCCCACGCAATACTCGGTCCAGCATTTACCCTGCTTAGGGAAATCCTGAGTAGAGCGCCGGTGCGAATCCGTTGATCGATGCCCCGGCAAGTACGCTCCAGCAAGGCCGTCCGTGTTGGCGTGACTTTTATGCCAACTACCGTCAGATTGTTTAAAAAAAGTGTGAAGAGGAGGAGAGAGAAACCGGTCATGCCTTGCATTGTGTCCTGCCGCCCGCAAAAGGCATACGATTTTTGCCGGCACCTGTCGGGAGACAGAGAGCAATACGCGCGACAACTATCGTTCCCGAAGCATGCGAACCCGACAAGCGGCCACAGTTAAAGGAAGTGGAAGGAAGCAAGGATAAGAGCCAAGTCCACGCAATCATTGCTCCGTTATAGATCTATAATCTGCATTTGCTTATCCCTTGGATACCAAGGTGTTCATATGAGGAAATCTTTCGCGTGGACGACACATTATTAGTTTTTGTCTGCGCCCTCGCTCTGTTTCGAGCTTGCTCGTAGAATGTGTGGCAACGTCAAAACTACCAAGGAAAAACTTGCCCAGGATGTACCCTCGCCAAGATAACTGCTAAGGGCCCGACCCTTACGAAAATCGCGGCAGTATGATACTGGCAGGCAACTAAAATACGCACAAATGCTAATCATACGAACACTAATGGGTGAACTCAAAAGGGATAAACATGCAATTAAGATTAAGTAAAATCATCAGTTCCACACAAGCATAAGCAGTACGATGTCTAAACACAAGACATGCATCATGTTTTGTTACACGACAGCGCAGTGGCGAGGATAATTCAAGGCCGGGCCTGGCGACCTCGCGAAGCAGTAGGGACGGCAAGGACCTTGTCGGCATAATGGGCGGCCTTCTCCTCGGCAGCAGAAACATCTGTACCCTCCGATAGCTTCCTGAAGCCGTCGGCAAGGTTGAGATTTGGATGGCGATAGGCGATGTTGCTCAGGACCATGAGGAGGGCATTGTGGGAAAGCTTTCAGGATTCACTCGCAAAGCGTTTGGCCCTTCCCTTTTCATGCGCCTTCAGCTTTTCGATCAACTCGTTGAAGAAGAGCCCTAGCTTGATGTTGGGGACCTCGTGCTTGCTGGCCGAGAAGATTGGCCCTTCCAAGCCCATCGCTGCAGTTTGGGCAGTGAGACGCTCGACGATGTCAATCAAGCTCTTGATTCAAAGGTCGACCTGCTCGGAGTGGTTCGCCAGCTTATCCTCTGCATCCTTCTGAAGGACCTTGCGGTATCTAGATCCTTTGTCAGCTATTTCTCACGAGCCCCGCTAGATTCTACCGAGCTCTCCAAGGTGCCAACCCTAGCCTTCATGTCTTCAATAATTCCGTTGGCAGTTTCAAGGTCTTGTCTCCTGAAGGAGAGTTGCGATTGCGCCTCTTTCAGAAGGATCTCTGCTTTCGCGCCTCCTCCTTGAGGGTCTCGATGTCTTTGGAACTCCCGACAAGCTCCTCCATCAGTTTGGCCACCTGCTGGTCGAGATCAACCTTGGTGGTAGAAGCAACAGCAAGGTCATCGGCAAGTTTCTTCAGTTGGGCGGCATAATTAGCAGAGAGGGCGTCCAAGGCGGCCTTGTGCTTGTCCTCCTGCTCCTTGGTGCACTTTTGTATGAGGCCTCCAGATTATCGTCCTTGGCGCGGAGGGTGGCCTCGAGCTTCTCCTCCCAGAGAGAGATGTTCTGCTCCTTGGCGTCTAGAAGTGCCTTACGCTCGGCCAGCCGAGCCTCCCAGGCAATCGAGATTGTCTCCTGCTACCTCATGAGGACCTGGAACTTCTTGTCATGCCACTCGCGTAGCTTGTTGCCCTTGTCCCTCAGCTTCTGGTCCACCTTGTTGGCAGACTTGCGTTGCTCTTTGAGCACCTGCCATTTCTGGCTGTGCCGATCCTGCATCTCTTTAATGCTTGGCGCCATGGACTCCAGGAAAGACAAATCCATGGCTACGATAGCAGAGTCATTTACCTATTTGACCCCTTGGTACAACGGCACCAAGATGCGTTGGATCTCTCCATCAAGTTCCATGCTCGTCGCCGCTGACGAACCGGGGGCTCTGAGCCCATGCTGTGCAAGAATCAACGCCAGTTGACTCAAAGCTGGCGGAGAGGCCCTCACCGAGGTGCCAAATGAGGGAAGGGGGTCCATCATTTGGCAGGGGATTTTATCTTCAACCAATACCCCTGACCCTGACATGGTATTGGGGGTTTTCTCTAATTCCTTCGGGAGCTCCTGGATGCCACCGACGGCGTGTTCCTGCCCTTCCGCCACAGCAATCTTGGCGGCTTCCTCTGTGGCATCCTTCCCTATGCTAGCCACCTCTTGCAGCATTTCAGGCTCTTCAGTCAGAGGGGCTGCGGGCAAAGTCAACAATCAATGATAAGGGTGCAGAATTATTAGCAAGGCAGGAGCATGGAGCGGCATGGTAAGAGCAATAGAGCGCAGAAAGAGTAAATGGATTACCCAGATATGCCTACTGTGGAAGATCTTTAGTTTCCTCGGCAATGTTGCCGGGACAAGATGACCATTCCTCCCTCAATGACCGCGACGTCGCCCTGGGCGGACCCTTTCGTGGAAACCCGGTCGGGGATTCCTCGACTCGATCGGCGGGCGGGGTGGGATCCCCCTGGAAGGACTCGCCTTGAGTTGTCTCCTTTCCTCCTCTGGCTATAGAGGTGAGGAGCTCTCCCTCATCACTTCTGGAGGGAGGAACCAACCCAGCACTCTCAGGCTGGGGCTGAGCTAGGGGCGTGGTGTCGGGTCATTCGTGCTGCTTCCTGCTAGGCCCGTGCCTTCCACATTCTTCGGCGGCTTCGCGCGCCTGAGCCGCTTGATCCGGTAGATAAGGGTCTCGTCTTCTTCCTCCTCCTCCTTGGCAAAGATAACAAGAAAAGATCCATCAGTAAGCAAGAGAATATACAGAAGCTGCATCAAAGAAAGGAGATTGTTCTTTCTTACTCTTCATCAATGAGCATGGAGCTCAGCTCAAACTCCACAGGCGGTGAGGGCGCCCTGCTTCTCTTCTGGGGCGGAGGAATGGAGCTTCCCGGCAACTTAGAGCCTTGCTGTGATGCTGGGGGCTCCAACGAGGACGAGCTGTGTGAGGAACTCGAGCCAAACTAGGAGTTGGAGTCGACTCTCGTGGCTGCCAATTGCTTGACGGGAGGGGTCTTGGCCCCGGAAAGGCGAGAGGACTGTCGGTGCATCACATCCGGCTTATTGCCCCTGGTGCTGGTCTTCTTTACCTTCTTGGCAGTAGGCGCAGGATCGGGAACCATTGCTCCCCGGCTGGCCGCACGCCTACGGGGACGCTGGTCTAAGACTGTCTTGGGGGCTTGTGGGCCTTCCACGAGCCACTCCTCCTCATGCCGCTCTACCTCCATAGCCCCTCTTCCTCCTGGGCCTCTGTTGCCACGACATATATAGCCACTCCCGGCAGGCTCGTCCTCAACAGGCTCGTCCCCGGCAGGCTCAATCCCGGTGGGCTCACCCCAGGCAGGGTCATCCCTGGCAGCCTCCTCTGTGGCTTGCGCCTCACTTCTTCTGTGGGAGGAGCCTTCGTCCTCAGCCTCCTCCTCTTCCTCCACCGCCTTCCCGGCCTTCGCCTTTGCGGCAGCTCGGAGTTCCTTGTCCTCCTCGATCCGCCTCTTGATGAACACCTCCTCCACCTTGGAGGTGCGCTTGAACAGATTGGTCTCCACCCTGGTAGCCCTTTCCACCAGGCTGGAGGTTCATGCAAGCTCTTCATTAAACTTGGGTAGTTGCCAGTCACCCAAAACTCCATGTGCGTTGAATCTGGCATCCATTTTAGAATCTGGTCCCGAGCGGAGTTGATGTTCAGTTGGATGACATTTGCCAGCAACTTGAACGGCCAAGGCTGCCGAACAGTTGTTCGCACAACCAAGCATGGCAGTAGACTGGCAGATTGTTGCTCAGGCCAGGGTACAACCTCATCCTGTCTGCAGCATCTCGATACCGCCAGGCAAACATGTCCCTCTTTTGCAGTGGCACAATGCGACATCAGAGAAAGTCGGCCCAAACGTGCCCGATGGTCAGCCTGGCAACCTTAGGCGGGTGATCCTATTTATTGCCGGGTGAAGCCCGACATTGTTGAGGCCAAGTTCCCTCCATTCGCTGGCGCGCACAATACACTCTATCCGCGCTTGGCAGAAATTTGGGGCCTCCTCGTCCTGGATCCAGCACCAATCCACCCTCCACTCTTCCCATCTGTCGCGCTGCTGACCAGGGAGGTAATCCCAGTTTTCCCTCACCACCCGAGGCATCCAAATTATATTCCCGGAACAGTGGGCTTCATTCCCCACCCGTGAGACGAAATAGTGCCTGAACAAATCGACGTTGGGGGCGACTCCAACAAAGTTCTTGCACAAGTGGGAAAAAATCGCCATGCATGCCATTGCATTTGGCGTAAAGTCCAGAAGACGGAATCCATAGATCACCATTATTGTCTCGAAGAAATCCGAAAAGGGGGGACAGAGGCGGCAGATGAAGTATGCACAAAAGAATCAATATGAATCTGGAAGGTCCCTTTTCCCCTCTGCCAGAACCTTGGGTGCGCCATGCCCCTTTGGGACCTTTGATACGTCTCCAATGTATCTATAATTTCTAATTGTTCCATGCTGTTATATTATCATTCTTGGATGTTTTACAATCATTTTATAGTCAATTTATATCATTTTCGGTACTAACCTATTGACATAGTGCCCAGTGCCATTTGCTGTTTTCTGCATGTTTTTTACACCGCAGGAAATCAATATCAAACAGAGTCCAAACGTAGCAAAACTTCTTGAGGATTTTTTGGGCTAGAAGACATCCAGTGGGCCAAGGCAGCACGTGGGGGTGCCTCGAGGGGAGCAGCTCCCACCAGGGCGCGCCAGGAGGCCCAGGTGCGCCCTGGTGGGTTGTGCCTACCTCGGGTGCCCCTGAACCGCCTCTTTGCTTTATAAATACCCCAATATTCCAGAAACCCTAGGGGAGTTGACAAAAATCAATTGCAGCCGCCGCAGAGTCCAGAACCACCAGATCCAATCTAGACACCATCAGGGAGCGGTTCACCACTTCCATTGGTGCCTCTCCTATGATGCGCGAGTAGTTCTTTGTAGACCTACAGGTCCGTAGTTAGTAGCTAGATGGCTTCCTCTCTCTCTTGATTATCAATACAATGGTCTCTTGGAGATCCATATGATGTAAGCCTTTTTCCTATGTGTTTGTTGGGATCCGATGAACTTTGAGTTTATGATCAGATCTATGTTTTTTATCCATGAAAGTTATTTGAGTCTTCTTTGATCTCTTATATGCATGATTGCTTATAGCCTCGTATTTCTTCTCCTATATTTGTTTTTTTGGCCAACTTGATCTATTTATCTTGCAATGGGAAGATGTGCTTTGTAGTGGTTTCGATCTTACGGTGCTTGATCCCAGTGACAGAAGGGGAACCGACACATATGTATTGTTGATACTAAGGATAACAAGATGAGATCTATATCTTCGCAATAGATAAAAGGATCTCGTCTACATCATGTCATCGTTCTTATTGCATTACTCTGTTTTCTCATGAACTTAATACACTAGATGCATGCTGGATAGCGGTCAATGTGTTGAGTAATAGTAGTAGATGCAGGCAGGAGTCGGTCTACCAATCTTGGATGTGATGCCTATATAATGATCATTGCCTGGATATCATCATTATTATTTGAAGTTCTATCAATTTCCCAACAGTAACTGTTTTCCCGCTGTTTGCTATTCTTCTCGAGAGAAGCCACTAGTGAAACCTGCGGCCCCCGAGTCTCTTCTCATCATATTTGCCTTTACGATCTATTTTCTCTTGCATTTATTTTCAGATCTATTAAACCAAAAATACAAAAATACCTTGCTGCAATTTATTTGTTCCGTGATCTATTTATCCTATCTACCACTTTTACCTCACGTTATTTGCCTATCTTGAGGCGCCATACCTGAAAGGGATTGACAACCCCTTTAACACGTCGGGTTGCAAGTATTTGTTATTTGTGTGCAGGTGCTGTTTACGTGGTGTGAGGAGGTTCTCCTACTGGTTCGATAACCTTGGTCTCATCACTGTGGGAAATACCTCCTGTTGCTATACTACATCATCTCTTCCTCTTTGGGGAAATACCGATGTAGTTCTAGCAGACATCAATCTCCCTCCCCCACAGATATCCATACCTTGCGTTCAACACATCACCGTCCAGATTCGACGAGAAGAAGACCACATCTCCCCTCCACTTCTTATCCAGCCGGTCTCTTCTTGCTCCCCTCGGCAGCCACCTCCTTCATGGAGGTCGTCCGCTTCCCCTTGGGAGCATCAGTTTTCTTCCTCATCTCTTTGAAATGCGGTGGGGATGGGGGAAGGAAATTGGGTGGTGGTCGACAGCGGGTGTGGTGAAGGAGGAGAGCAGTCGCTTGGCTTGCGAAGGAAGATGGTGGAGGGGCGAGGCAAACGATGGATGAGCTGTGCCCCTTCGCGTTTTTCTCTCTTAAGGGAAAAGACGTGGGGGAGGGAGCGACCCTTCAGAAACTTACCGTTTTACATTAACTGCTGCAGTCCCACGACCCCACGACCTGCGGTAATTACGCAAAATGGACATTGGATTGACTGGTCATCATGATAAACCGTTGCACGTGCAACGTTCTCTCGCCACGTGTCCGTGCACTGTTTGGGGCCTAACCCAACGTGCCCGGCAACACGTATGGCTCAGGCCCGGGGGCTTTTGTCGGGGTACACAAACAAGGATGTATGTTTTCCCCTGACTTGTGCATGGACAAAAAACCACTAGCTCGACAACTCTCAACATCCAAAACAAGGCCAAGCAGAAGAAACAGTGAAAATGCAACTAATCCCCGTGTGGTTTTCGTAATTCATAATAACATATAGCTCATTGAACTAATATCCATTCAAAATTAATGTTTCAGAAAGTTCAATGATTGGTATGGCATGGACTAGAGATGTGGACCCCTCAAAATTCTAAGCAGACATATTGGCAAAGCTCAAGACTCTTCATTTTCATTTTAGTGATCCTAGATCACATTGAGTCCATAGGAAAAGCCAATACTATTAAAAGGGGATGAGGTGTTGCTTAATGGCTTGCTTGCTCAAAATGCTTAGTGATATGCTCCAAAGCCCTCAACCACTTTCTCATTTCCACATATGTCCTAAACCTAAAGTCAAACTCGGCCCCACCGATTTGATCTATCCGGCGCCACCGAGTTCACTTGACATAGCCATAGCCAGAAACCCTAATCAGTTCGGTCTCATTGATAGGGATCTCGATCTCACCGAGATGGGATTGCAAACTCTCTGTTTCCCTTTGTAACGCTTCAGTCTAACCGAGATGAGCAATCGGTCCCACCGAGTTGGTAATGCAAACTCTCTATTTCCTTTTTGTAACGTTTCGATCTCACTGAAATGAGCAATCGGTCCCACCAAGTTTTCTTGACCAAGTCTCTGTTTTCCTATTACTGAAATCGGTCTCACCGAGTTCATGTGATCGGTCTCACCGAGATGAGGTTTTGCCCTAACCCTAGTGCATCGGTCTCACCGAGTTGGTATTGTCAGTCCCATCGAAAAGCCTAACATTCACATTTTGAACTAGGTCGGTCTCACTGTGTTTCACTATTCAGTCCCACCGAGTTTGATAAATTGTGTGTAATGGTTAGATTTTGTGTGGAGGCTATATGTACCCCTTGTCGGTGTCAAAACCGGCGGATCTCGGGTAGGGGGTCCCGAACTGTGTGTCTAGGCGGATGGTAACAGGAGACAAGGGACACGATGTTTTACCCAGGTTCGGGCCCTCTTGATGGAGGTAAAACCCTACGTCCTGCTTGATTAATATTGATGATGTGTGTTACAAGAGTGGATCTACCACGAGATCAAGGAGGCTAAACCCTAGAAGCTAGCCTATGGTATGATTGTTGTTCGTCCTATGGACTAAAGCCATCCGGCTTATATAGACACCGGAGAGGGCTAGGGTTACACAAAGTCGGTTACAATGGTAGGAGATCTACATATCCGTATCGCCAAGCTTGCCTTCCACGCCAAGGAAAGTCCCATCCGGACACGGGACAAAGTCTTCAATATTGTATCTTCATAATCTTGGAGTCCGGCAGACCATGATAGTTCGGCTATTTGGACACCCCCTAGTCCGGGACTCCCTCAGTAGCCCCCGAACCAGGCTTCAGCGACGACGAGTCCGACGCGTATCTTGTCTCCGGTGTTGCAAGGCGGGTTCTCCTTCAAACTTCATGTTCCTGTCGAATAGTGTCTGGCTTCCTTATAAATGTTGCGCTCCTTGGCTTCCTTATAAATGTTGCGCTCCTTGGCTTCTACGCCCAATAATGGCCTTCTTCCACGTGTCGTATGAATGCGAAAAGCTAGGGTATTTTTACATTTTACCCCCTAGCCGTGCGAACGAGCCGCCTATAAGAGAGGCGAGGATCTAGATCCCACTCACACCATTCTCCATCCGCAAGTTCTCATCGAAGCGCCTCTGACAAAAATCCATTCTATCATGGATAGTCGACGCGGCTCCTCCTCTCGCGCTCCCAGCCCTAAGCCAGGAGATTGGGGGAGATGCTCAGTTCCACACAGCGAGCTAGTGGCGCTCCAAATCGAGGGATATCTTCCCCCAGCTTTCATGGTTCCGGTTCGAGCCGGACTGGCCACCTTTAGGGGTGGAAAGCAGGCGGAGAGCGTCCCTAACCCTTCCAAAGGAGAGCGGGTATGCTTTGTCCCTTATCTAATAAGGGGACTCGGATTTCCCATACATCCGTTTCTCCGGGGGCTCCTGGAGTTCTACGGACTCCAGCTTCACCACCTCACACCTGCCTCCATTTTGCACATCGCGGGCTTTGTAGCTCTTTGCGAGCTGTTCTTGGGCATCGAGCCCCATTTTGCACTGTGGAAGAGATTGTTTTGCCTCGTACCCCGTTCTCACGAGGGGTCGATATATCAAGTGGGCGGAGCCGAAATATGGCGCATCGCCGGGACCGGATTTCTATCCGGCACCCCGAAGAAGGCGTCCGAAGACTGGCCTTTGGAATGGTTCTACATGGAGGACGCCCTCTGCTGGATCCAGTTCGGATCGGCCTCCCGGAATTCAGCAATGCTCCCTTGAAGAAACGTCTGAGTTGGCGCCCGCGGAGCCCTCAACGAGAGGATGATGGGAGCGTCCATTATCTGATGGGCCGGATTAGGTTACTGGCCCATTCCGGATTGACCATGATTGGAATCATGGCCACGTGCATTATGCGAGGGGTGCAGCCACTCCAATATAGGGGCCACCCTATGTGGGATTTCAATGGGGAAGGCGACGCCACCCGTCATGGCCGCAGAGGGCCGGACTCGGCAGCCGATCTGGCAAAGATCCTATCCGGCTTGTACAAGGGGGAGGAGGAGGACTTCCTCCGCACGAATCCATTGAATGGATTCTCCATGAATAACCCTCGGAGCTGGGTAAGCGGTCGTTTATCTACCCGATCCATACTTCCAAAGTCAATTATCTTACTTTGTGATTTCGACGCAGGAGCTGCGCCGGGACATGGAGGGCATACAAAGCCTAACTCCACAGCCCGAGGATCCGAAACGATCCCTTGATCCGACCTCCGAAGAGGATCTGGACATAAAGGTGGAGCTGATTGACGGGGTGTTCCACCAACTTAGCATGGACAATGCCCTAGTCGCCATTACGGCTGACTACCCCGGTTTGTTTCCAGCCTCCCAGGTGACTACGACCGAGGTCTTGACACCATCATTTGATCCATGCTCAATTCTGACAATCCTATACTGATGGTGCATCACAGGAGGTGCCTTTAAGGCGGGAAGCCGAACCTGCGGCGGCTGACTAGCAAGGGTCAGTTCGACCCAGCAGGCGGAAGAGGAGTGCGACATGAATCGAAACGTCGCTGCAACGGTATGGCGCACCATTGTTTTTAAGGGAAGGATCCCTAGGAGGTATATTAATGCTCATAACTTTTCCAGGAGAAAGAGTGCTTGCCGGACAGTGTCCGGAGAGGTTGCCAATCAAGCCTCCGCCAGCCATGCTCCATCGCGTGGTCCGGAAGGGGAGGCGAACACAAGGCATGAGCCGGATGTTCCTCCGACGGAGGATGCCGACAGGCTGTCCGCCACCCGGTCTGAGGTGGAGAGCGCCATGAATCACAGGCGTCGTCAGACAGTTCTTCGTGACGCGTGTTTCTCCCCGGAGGCGTTAAATGCCTTTGATGCGGGAAACGCGCACCTCCGTGCTGCTCAAGATGGTTTAACCAGAGCCACGGAGCAGTATGTGAAAGACATACGGGTAAGTAGTTTTAATAGTTATATATGCCAGTAGCCCCCGAGACTTAAAATAGTTAAAGTAACTGATTTAAGGATCATTTATTATGCAGGATCTTACGGAGAAGAATACCCACCTGTCCCAGGAGCTCCAAGAGTGCAAGGCCCAACTTGAGGCCGCACTGGCTGCCGCAGGGGGAGCCACAGAGACCCCCGCTGGTAACACGTACTTCGAAAAGATAAGTAGTTAACAAAGTGTGGCGTGTGCGTAAATCTGACAATATTTTTGCAGAGGGCGCCAGACTAGATCCGGACAAGCAACAGCTACTGCGTCAGCTAAAGGCTGGCGAGAGGGTGCTTATGAAGGTGCAGCAGGAGAGGAACAAGCTCCAAGATGCCCACATCCAGCTAGGAGAAGAGCTGAAAGATGTTCGGGCCCAGCTGTCTGGCTCCGTGAAGGAGAATCAGCGGCTTCATCGCGGCATTTATAGTAAGTGCTTGAGCAAATTCCTTTGAAAAGAAGAATTCGGCGAGGAAGTCGATTGACATAAATGTGTCTTTAGGTGTGCTCACAGGTCGCCCTGCGGAGGAAATGCCCGGTTCAACAGGTGACCAACTTCCCGAGCTGGTGCAATTGCTCGAACATGTTCGGCAGGCGATGAGTGGCGTTGTTCAGGCCTTATGGCCTTCCGTCTCCCCACCTGAGGGCCTTGGAGGGCTTGCTGAGAAGCTTCAAGGAGTACGACAATGTCTCTGTCTGTGGAAGATATCGGCCCGCCGTCAAGGCGCCAGGGAGGCCTGGGCCATGGTGAAGACGCGGTACCCGAAGGCTGACCCAAACCACATGGCCGAGGACGGACCTATGGGGCCTGATGGGAAGGAAATCCCTCTGAGCTTGATGTACGGCCAAGTAGAGCTGGCCGCGAAATATTCCCAACATGACTGTAAATTAAACAGCCTGTTAGATGGGATTGAAGAGGAGTACAATCAGTCAGTTTGACGATGTAATTCTAAAATGACATATAGAATGCCTTCTAGCCGGATTGTAGATCGTTTGTATTTGCGGACCGTTTCGCTTCAACCTCGGGACCCAACAGTCCGGAGTGTGTCCGAATACCCTTATGGTTATAAAAGAACCGGGGCATGCATGGAGACAAGGTGTCAGGGTCATAATTGCTTTATCAGACAAGTGCCCAACTAGCTATGTTATATTACATGGTTAGTAAGAAACATCTTCCAGGGAGAATAGTTCCGTTAAGGGTTCCTTTCCCTGGGAGGCATGCCCTAAAGTGCATGTCCGGACTGCGAAAATAGCAGAAAAAGCATCTGGGGGCAGGTAAATAAGTAAGTAATAAATCATCTTTCAAGTCACCGACCGGATATTCTCTTAAGAACACTAGCTTTCGGCTTCACCCAGTCTGAGGTAGACATCCGGCTGACCCGGCAGTAACAATCGCAGAGGTGCTCCCTTTACCTCCTAGCCGAACAATCGGGAACGTAGGGGTAAGCACAGGAGCCAGGCAACCCAGCTTGGCCAAAACTTAAGTCATATCGATGCATATAATGGTGAATAAAAGGTACATGCGGAAGTATGACACATGTGTTGTGCATTAAGCCCGTATAAATAAGCTTCTGTTAATGAAGCCCCCAGGTATAATGAGTGCTAGGAGCACATCAAGTGTGTGCGAACCATGCGCAAATCAGCCTATCAAAGGTATTGAAAAAAAAGTGGAAGAAGGAGGGGGCCAAGAGACAGTGAAAATGTAAAAAGGTGGACGGAGGAGTGAGACGAACTCTGAGTCCGGCGTTAAGCGTAGAATCTTCGGAGACGGGCTGCGTTCCATGGGTTCGGCTCGAGTCGGTTGTCATATGCGTTACATAGACAGTATGCTCCGCCGGTCAGGACTTGGTCGATGATGAAGGGACCTTCCCACTTGGGCTTAAGTTTGTCCTTTTTCTTGTCCGGCAGGCGTAGAACAAGTTCGCCAACATTGTAAGTTTTGGCCCGTACTTCTCTGCTTTGATATCTTCGAGCCTGCTGCTGATAAAATGCGGAATGAGCTTTTGCCACGTCCCGCTCCTCCTCTAAGGCGTCCAAACTGTCCTGCCGATCCAACTCGGCTTCTCTTTCTTCGTACATGCGCACGCGAGGTGAGTCATGAATTATATCGCAGGGCAGAACTGCCTCTGCGCCGTATACCATGAAAAATGGTGTGAATCCGGTAGTTCGGTTTGGCGTGGTCCGCAGCCCCTAGAGTACGGAGTCGAGCTCCTCTACCCAGTGCATGTTAGATTCCTTGAGGGACCGCACTAGTCTAGGTTTGATGCCGCTCATGATTAGACCATTTGCTCGCTCGACTGGACCGTTAGTTTGGGGGTGATAGACTGAAGCGTAGTCGAGCTTGATGCCCATGTTTTTGCACCAGAGTTTAACCTCGTCGGCCGTGAAATTCATGCCATTATCAGTGATGATGCTGTGGGGGACGCCAAAACGGTGTACTACCCCGGATATGAAGTCTATCACAGGTCCGGATTCTGCCGTTTTAACCGGCTTGGCCTCAATCCATTTGGTGAATTTGTCCACCATGACCAATAAGTATTTGTGCTTGTGGGTTCCCCCTTTAAGGGGTCCAACCATGTCAAGCCCCCAGACCGCGAACAGCCAGGTGATGGGTATAGTTTTGAGGGCGGTGGGTGGCATGTGGCTCTGATTAGCAAAGAGCTGGCAACCGACGCATCGTTGGACTAAGTCGTGAGCATCTGCCCGGGCTGTTAGCCAATAAAAGCCTGTACGGAAGGCCTTGCCTACAAGGGCCCGGGCTGCGGCATGGTGCCCACCGACTCCGGCATGAATTTCAGCCAGGAGATTTCGCCCTTCCTCTTTGGAGATACACCTTTGAAGGACTCCGGTTGTGCTTTTCTTATAAAGTTCTCCCTCATGGACCTTGTAGGCTTTAGATCGCCGAACTATGCAGCGGGCCTCATTTTGGTCTTCGGGAAGTTCCTGCCTAATTAAGTAGGCTAGGAATGGTTCCGTCCACGGGGCAATTACTGCCATTATTTCATGGTCTGAAGGTGTTATTTCATTGGCTAAGCCACCGATTGTGTCAGAATTGTCTGAGTTAGGTGCTGCAGCTGGCTCCGGATTGTTATTTCCGGACTCCTCTTCCCATAATATGGATGGCTTAAAGAGCCGTTCCAGGAAGATGTTTGGAGGGACGGTGTCTTGTTTTGCGCTGATGCGTGCCAACACGTCTGCTGCCTGGTTATTATCCTGGGCTACATGGTGGAATTCGAGTCCTTCGAACTGAGCTGACATTTTTAGGACGGCGTTGCGGTAAGCTGCCATTTTCGGATCTTTGGCGTCAAAGTCTCCGTTTACTTGGGATATTGCGAGGTTTGAATCCGCGCGCACCTCTAGGCGTTGAATGCCCATGGAGATTGCCATCCGGAGGCCGTGTAGAAGGGCCTCGTGATCGGCTGCATTGTTGGAGTCCATGTACATTATTTGAAGTACGTATTGGACCGTGTCTCCAGTTGGGGACGTCAAGACGACACCAGCCCCCAAGCCAGCCAACATTTTGGATCCGTCGAAATGCATGATCCAATTGGAGTACGCGCCGTACTCTTTAGGGAGTTCGGCTTCGGTCCATTCGGCGACGAAGTCAGCCAGAACTTGCGACTTTATAGCTCGCCGTGGTTTGTAGGTTATGTCAAATGGTAAGATCTCAATGGCCCATTTTGCAATCCTGCCCGTTGCGTCGCGATTGTTTATAATATCATTGAGAGGTACTTCGGAGGCCACCATTATGGAACACTCTTGAAAGTAGTGTCGCAGCTTCCGGGATGCCATGAACACCGCACACGCTATCTTTTGATAATGTGGGTACCGGGACTTGCATGGAGTTAAGACAGTGGATACGTAGTACACTAGTTTTTGGAGAGGGAATCTGTGCCCTTCTGTTTCTCATTCGACGACGAGTACCGCGCTGACAACTTGATGTGTTGTTGCGATATATAATAACATAGGTTCGCCCAGGTTGGGCGCGGCCAGGACCGGATTTGTTGCCAGTATGGCCTTTATTTCTTCGAGTCTAGCCGTGGCAGCATCCGTCCATTCGAAGTGTTCGGTGCGCCGGAGGAGGCGATAGAGGGGCAGAGCCTTTTCTCCCAAATGGGAGATGAAGCGACTTAGAGCCGCTATGCATCCAGTTAGTTTTTGTATTTGCTTGAGGTTTTTTGGAATATCCAATTGTGACAGAGCTCGGATCTTGGCTGGGTTTGCTTCAATTCCTCTACCGGATACAATGAAGCCCAAGAGCTTTCCGGCTGGTACTCCGAAGACACATTTTTCCGGGTTGAGCTTAATGTCATATGCTCGGAGGTTGTCGAATGTCACCCTCAAGTCGTCTACTAGAGTTTTGACGTGTTTGGTCTTGACGACCACATCGTCTACGTATGCTTCTACTGTTTTGCCTATCTGGGTAGCCAGACATGTCTGAATCATGCGCTGATATGTTGTGCCGGCGTTTTTGAGTTCGAAGGGCATTGTGTTGAAGAAGAATGGCCCATATGGAGTAATGAATGCCGTTGCGGCCTGGTCTTTCTCCGCCATCTTGATTTGATGGTATCTGGAGTATGCGTCGAGGAAGCACAATGAATCGTGCCCTGCGGTAGCATCGATGATTTGGTCGATGCGAGGGAGAGGGAAAGGGTCCTTTGGACAGGCCTTGTTAAGGTCTTTGAAATCGACGCAGAGGCGCCAGGATTTGTCCTTTTTTGGTACCATTACTAGGTTGGCTAGCCAGTCCGGATGTTTTATATCTCTGATGAATCCGACTTCTAAGAGTTTGGCTAGCTCCTCTCCCATTGCCTGTCTTTTGGGTTCGGAAAATCGCTGAAGAGCTTGTTTGATTGGCTTGAATCCTTTTAGGATATTTAGGCTGTGCTCTGCCAGCCTGCGTGGGATTCCTGGCATGTCTGAAGGGTGCCAGGCAAAAATGTCCCAATTTTCCCGAAGGAATTCTCGTAGTGCGGCTTCTACATCAGGATTTAATTGTGCCCCAATGGAGGCCGTCTTTGTGGGGTCCGTTGGATGGACCTGAAATTTGACTATTTCGTCTGCTGGTTTAAAAGAGGTGGACTTGGACCTCTTATCGAGTATCACATCATCCCTATCCATTGTGGAGCGCAGCGCAGTTAGTTCCTCTGCCGCTAGGGCTTCGGATAATGCCTCTAGGGCCAGTGCGTCTGTCTTATTTTCAGTGCGGAGTGCTGTATTTGGATCACTGGCGAAAGTGATTATTCCATTGGGTCCGGGCATTTTGAGCTTCATGTACCCGTAATGGAGTATAGCTTGGAAGATTGTGAATGCCTCTCGCCCTAACAAAGCGTGGTATCCGCTGCTGAATGGGGCCACTTGGAACATGACCTCTTCGGACCTGTAATTGTCCGGCGAGCCGAACACTACATCTAGTGTGATTTTTCCTGTGCAGCATACTTCTCGACTAGGGATTATTCCCCTGAAGGTTGTGCTGCTTCGCTCAATGCGGCTCCAGTCAATTTCCATTTTTTGAAGGGTTTCCTCATAGATGAGGTTTAATCCGCTGCCGCCATCCATGAGTACCTTGGTAAGACGAAATCCGTCCACTATCGGACTGAGGACCAATGCGGCTGGTGCTCTAGCTGTTCGGAATTTAGGTTCGTCGCTGGCATTGAAGGTGATAGCCGTGTCGCTCCATGGATTTGTTGTTGCTACTTGGTAGACTTCGACGAGGCTGCGGATTGTTCATTTCCGCATGTTATTTGATGCGAAAGTCTCGAAGACTGTTAATACCGTACTGGTACTGCTGGGCTGGTTGCCCAGGGCTAAAACGCCTTCGCCACTTTTGGCCACCTGCCGTAATATCCAACATGCTGGAAGGCTATGTGTTGGAGTGGCGCCCTCCGTACTGTGGATTTTGCAGGGTCCGTTGAGCCATCCCTCCAGTACGGTTCCATACCCTTTAGGGGTTTTTTGCTTTTTGGTTTTTAACCTAGGTGCTTGAGTATGACGCACCCTTTTATTTCGAACTGGGGTTGTATTCAGGGCCGGATTGTCCCAAAACCTAGTTTCGGTTTTCCAAGCACTCTCCATCGCGCAGTATTTTTGTACAATGGTCGCTAGGTCGGCGAAGCGTGTAACTTCGCGACGACTGATGGCGTTTATGATTCCCTTGTCCGTGCAATTGTTGCAGAAAATTGAAATCGCGCTTTCTTCACGGCAGTCCTTTATCCTGTTCATAACCAGGAGGAATCTGGCCCAGTAATGATGTACTGTTTCATCGGGCTCTTGCCGTATTTGAGATAGATTGCTTATGTTTGGGTGGGCGGGTGGAATTAAGTTCGGAACCCCGCCCGATCCGAGGCTCAAAGGCCAAGAAGCTTCCGGATTCGGAAGCTTGGTTTGCTGGATGCTTTCCAACGAATCTGGTCCGATGCCTGACTTTAGGTTCAGTATTTGATTAGCGTCCGTCCCTCCGCGGGAATCCGGCATGGAGGGATCGGGAATCCGGACATAGTTGGTTTTTAACATCGAAGAAGAGTCGCCGCATTGTTCCTCTACCACAACAACGTGGTGGGTAACCTGGGGAGAGTTAATTTCTCTCAGATCGGTTTTAAGCCCAATCTGATCGTAGTCGGTAGCGACTCCCAGGGCGGCGATGCGATCCAAGAGCTCGTTTACGGAGGAGAGCTCAATCGGATCTAGCTGCTCGGCGAATTCCGTGCTGATGTGAAGATCGCTTGTAATGACCTGAGAGGTCATTGTCGGAGCGGTGGCCGAATAGGCGGTCATAAGAAAACCGCCTAGCCGGATAGTCTGGCCGGCGGCCAAAGCTCCCTTGACGACGGAGCCGTCTTTAAAGACGAGAAAAGGCATCCTTCCTGATGGTGACGGCACAGAGGAACTCTCAATGAAAGCACCAATGTCGGTGTCAAAACTGGCGGATCTCGGGTAGGGGGTCCCGAACTGTGCGTCTAGGCGGATGGTAACATGAGACAAGGGACACGATGTTTTACCCAGGTTCGGGCCCTCTTGATGGAGGTAAAGCCCTACGTCCTGCTTGATTAATATTGATGATGTGTGTTACAAGAGTGGATCTACCACGAGATCAAGGAGGCTAAACCCTAGAAGCTAGCCTATGGTATGATTGTTGTTCGTCCTATGGACTAAAGCCATCCGGTTTATATAGACACCGGAGAGGGCTAGGGTTACACAAAGTCGGTTACAATGGTAGGAGATCTACATATCCGTATCGCCAAGCTTGCCTTCCACGCCAAGGAAAGTCCCATCCGGACACGGGACGAAGTCTTCAATCTTGTATCTTCATAATCTTGGAGTCCGGTCGACCATGATAGTTCGGCTATCCGGACACCCCCTAGTCCGGGACTCCCTCACCCCTCCACCCCTTCTCCATTCGAGAGAGAGTCATCAGAACGTGCCTACACTTCCACTACTCATTTTCTGAGAGAGAACCACCTACTCATGTGTTGAGACCAAGACATTACAATCCAACCACAAGAATCTTTATCTCTAGCCTTCCCCAAGTTGCTTTCGACTCAAATCATCTCCACCATATCCAAATATGTGAGAGAGATTTGAGTGTTGGGGAGACTATCATTTGAAGCACAAGAGCAAGGAGTTCATTATCAACACATCATCTATTACCTTTTGGAGAGTAGTGTCTCCTAGATTGTTTAGGTGTCACTTGGGAGCCTCCGACAAGATTGTGGAGTTGAACCAAGGAGTTTCTAAGGGCAAGGAGATCGCCTACTTCGTGAAGATCTACCCAAGTGAGGCAAGTCCTTCATGGGCGATGGCCATGGTGGGATAGACAAGGTTGCTTCTTCATGGAACCTTTGTGGGTGGAGCCCTCCGTGGACTCGCGCAACCGTTACCCTTCATGGACTGAAAGCTCCATCAACATGGATGTACGATAGCGCCACCTATTGGAACCACACCAAAAATCTCCATGTCTACATTGCGTTTCCTCCCTCCAAACTCCCCCCTTTACCTTCATATGCAATGATTTACAGTCCGCTGGTATACTCTTAGAATTGCATGTGTAGGTTGATTGCTTGACTTGTGTTAAGTTGCTAAAATCTGCCAAGATCTAAAATTGGGAAAAAGCTAGAATTGTATTTGGTGAAGTAGTCTAATTACCCCCCTCTAGACATCCTTTCGATCCTACAAGTGGTATCAGAGCTTTAGTCTCCATTTTCCTTGATTTCCATAGCTTTGGATCATAGCCTTGGTTTCACAACCTAGGAGAGTATGGCGTCTAGCGAGGGAAATTACCACCGTAGAGGTCCTTACTTTGATGGTACTAATTTTGCTAGTTGGAAGCATAAGATGAAAATACATATTCTTGGACATAACCCCGCGGTTTGGGCAATTGTGTGTATTGGTTCGCAAGGTGAATTCTTTGATGGGAGAGAGCAAAATCGTGAAGCAACTGCGAAAGAATTGAAGATGCTGCAATACAACACTCAAGCTTGCGTTATCCTCTTCAATGGATTGTGCTCTGAAGAATTCAACAAAATCAGCCGTCTTGAGAATGCACAGGAAATTTGTGATACTTTGATTGATATGCACGAAGGTATCGAGTCTGTTAAGGAATCCAAGTTGGATGTGCTTCAAAGTCAGCTTGACAAGTTCATAAGGAAGGATGGTGAAGGTGTCGCCAAAATGTACTCTAGGCTTGCTCTCATCACAAATGAGATTGTTGGCTTAGGAAGTGAACAGATGACTGACATATTCATCATCAAGAAGATCCTAAGAGCCTTGATACCGTGTGCACATTGATCCAAATGATGCCCAATTACAAAGATCTCAAGCCAAGGGAAGTCATTGGAAGAATTGTTGCTCATGAGATTTCACTCAAGGATAAAGAAGAGCTTCACAACAAGTCTAGTTGTGTTCATAAAGCTTCATGTGATGCTCCTGCCACATCAAGTGAAAAACAAGTCGTCAATGAGGAATTGAGCTTAATGGTGAAGAACTTCAACAAATTCTACAAGAGTAGAAGCAAAGAGAGAAGCTCCAAGTCAAGATCCTACCATGACAAAAGATCTTCTAGTCGTGAACGTAATTGCTACAATTGTGGAAGACCCGCACACTACTCCAATGAGTGTACGGCCCCATACAAAAGAAAACAAGACTCACCTAAAAGAAGAAGTAGAAGAGAAGAATCACCTCCAATAGAGAGGAGTAGTAGAGATGATCGTTATGAACGAAGAACCTCTCGTAGAAGAAAAGGATTCGGAAAGGAAGGACAAGTCATCAAGGAGCTACACAAAACGAAGACATCAAGCTCATGTTGGTGAATGGGTATCCGGTTCTGACTCCGACCACCACTCCGAGAGACTCCGACTCCGAATATACTCAAGATGAAGGTGTTGCCGGTCTTGCACTTGTGTTAACCAACTCCTATGATATATTTGACTCACCAAATGAAGGAATTGGAAGATGCTTCATGGCTAAAGGCCCCAAGGTATCTCACCCCGAGTATATTGATTTCAATAGTGATGAAGATGATTTGCTAGGTGATGACGAGTTACTTGTTGACCATGCTAGTGGTGAAAACTATGATGAAACTGCTATTAATCATGCTAATCAAGATGAAACGAATGACAATGATAAGAAGGAGATTGAGCGTCTACCCAAAGAACCAAACACTCTTAAGTTAGCTCATGAAACTACTTTAGAAAATCATCAAGAACTTTTAAAAACTCATGAGAAGCTACGTTTCGAGAAGATCAACCTAGAGCAAGAGCATGGGTTCTTAAACGCTGTCAATGATGATCTTCGGAAGAAAAGTTCTTTTTACATTGCAAAGCATTTACTCTTGTCTACTTATGTGCCACAAGTAAAGTCTAGCAACAAGAGTAAGAAAGATTCTTCTTCTAGTAGTAACAATAATCATGCTAAATCAAATATTGTTGCTTCTAGTAGTTCTCTTGATTCCACTAATGACTCTCTTAGCCAAGTTACACTTGAGCAAGAAAATAGCTTGTTGAAGGGAATTATAGAGAAAGGTGTTTACAAGAGCCTTGCCGAAAGCAAGCAATTTGAGGAGATTGTACGCAAGCAAGGAAGGCACCGGAAGAATCAAGGTGTTGGTTTTGAACGAAAGTTCAATGCCAATGGAGTTGAGTGAGAAGAAGATCAATGCCCCAATACGAAGTTTGTCCCTCAACAAGAGAAGTATGATCCTACTTCCTTCAAGGGGACACAAGATCAAGATGATCTTCCACCACAAGATCACAAGCTAATTGGCAAGGGCAAGCTGCATTTGAAGAAGCTCCAAAGGCCTTGGTCAAGTGGGTTCCCAAGACTACTTCAAGTTCTACTTCATCAAGTACATCTACAACCCCAAGGATTCCCATCAAGATGATGTGGATCCCGAAGAAGAAGAACTAGAGAGCTCTTGAGGGTGAGTCCGCTAACATACTTCACTCATATTCATATTGGCAAGGACAAGTGCAATCAACTTCCACATCTTGCACTAGTTCAAGGAGTCACAAACCCTCTTGTTAGTAAGTCAAGGGACAAGGTAACTTAATGCTCTCATGGACATCATCTTGTGTTACTTCACTCTATGTCTATGGATATCCTTGTTTTTTCCTTGTGGGACTAACCCATGTAGGTATTGAAAGTGCAATTCACTCCAATGGATTGCTCCAAATGATCTAGATCAACATTGAGCATCCACATCTTCAACATCTACATGAAGTCATCGTCGACAAAACCCAAGGTTAGTTCATCCCTCTAAAAGGGCATATCACATCTACGAGGAGCTTTACTCTAAGAATTGAGCTAAGGCAACTCTAATTGTGTGAACACAACAATGCTTTATGTAAAATTGGTAACCCCAATTATGCTTAAACAATGAGTATGACCTATGATCAAATGTTCTCATTTGACTCCTAAGTCAATATACTCATATATAGATGACCTAGTCATCGCCAATTGCTTGATAGATGCTAGAGTGTTTGTGCATTCTTCTCCACATATTTCATTTGCTATATTATTGTGTGACCATGTTGGTTGCATAATTTTTCTTCATTCGAGGACATCCATTTGTTTCTTTGATTGTTTGGTCTTTTCTTTTGCCAAATGGATGGACAAGAATGCCTAAGTACTCCCTCTAGCTATCTATGATTTTCTCATCTCAAACTCTATTCATGCTACATCACAAAGTTTGATCAAGCCATATTCAAACCCTCTGGGTGAGGAGCACTCGGAGCCACCAATTCGTCATAGACTTAAACTTCCAAAACCTCTTGATGTATTTCGGTCTGACGATTCATTCCTTTCGGTCATACCGAGTTCATTGTGTTGATCTAGGTTTCAATCTCGGTGCAACCGATTTGAACAGTTCGGTCTCACCGGGTTGTAGTACCGCTTGTGATTCTGTATCTTGGTGCCATCGAGTTGCTCAACTCGATCACACCGATAGGGTCTGGATATATATACCCACGGGTCGAATTTTGGAAATTTCTCCAAAACCCTTCGCCTGCGCCTGTCCAGCTCTGCCGACTCGAGGTCTTTGGATCATCTCCTCCATCGCCAACGACCTCCTGCCGCTGGTTTCCGCCATCGTCAATGAAATCTTCACCGCCGTTGTCACCGTAGCAAGTTCACCGTCGAGTTAGGGTATGAACTCGACCCCTTTGTGCAATGTTTACCTCTGATTCTTGCACTTAGGTCAATACCATGAATCTTACCACATTTGAGATACTTCTATCCAATAAAAAACTCCTTTAGATTAGTTTTGATTCTAAAACTTAGGGTTAGGTTTCCGCCCAATTCATCTCTGACCGACCGAGTTGGAGAAATCGGTCCCACCGATTTGGCCCAGGCCATTGCACTTGTGATTTTTGGTCTGACCGAAACTTACAAAACAGTGTGACCGAGTTCAACTCTCAGTGAAACCCTAGCAATCTCAAAGTCACCAAAGTGTGTCTCGGTCTGACCCATTTCACTAGTTCAGACTTTAATGTTGCTTTGGTGTCACCGAGTTTAACAAATCGGTAGCTCCGAAATGACTTATGTAGAAAACTAAAACTAAGTTTTTGACTCATTTGTTCTGCAAAATCTCTGCACTTTGTGATGCTCATCCACTCTATCTTAACTATATCTATTCACAGGGTCAGCTTTCAGCTTTCAACCATGTCAGACAATAGTGATAGTCAAAACAGGTCTGAGGAACAGGTTCACATGAGTGAGGGCACTAGTCCCTCTAACAGCTATGATGATGGGAGCAGAAGTACTCCTAGCAACCTGCCTAAGGCTGCAACTAGGAAAAGGAAGAAGAGAACATCTGATTTAGAGGATGAAAGATTTTGTGGCTAATGAGGAAGTCACTTCAAAGAAAAAGGTTGTCAAGAAAGAGTTTGGCACAACAGCTTCAACCAAGCCAGGTATGAACAAGAAGGCACCAGCCAGAAGGATTCCAATGTCCAAAGCCAGAGCCTCAACACAGGAAACCATTGAGTTCACTCTTGAACCAAAGGAGGCTTTTTAGGGCAAGAAGAGGAAGGAAAGGGTCAAGAATACCATGGCCAGAGTGATTGGTAGACCATCTATGGTCACGGATTCAGATGAGGAGGAGGAAGAGCAAGATGCACCTCCTGCCAAGACTCAGAAATTGATGGGGGATGCCATCAAGTCAGGGGCTGCTCCATCAAAGCCCAAGACTGCCTCCAAGGCTACTGCTGCTGCTCAAGCTTCTAAGCCCGCAGCACCCAAGAGATTAACTAGGAACATACCCGCTACTGAGAAGAACAAGGCCCTAGTGCCTGAAGTGGAAGAAGAAGAAGCCCAAGTGCTTAGAAAACTAAAGCCCAAGATCCCAGATCATGATGATACACATCCTGTGACTGAAAACATGAAGCTAAGGAAGGATGCAGGTCTCAGGCTATGGAGGCAGACAGACCCATATGCCACCAGGAGGAGGACTGTTGTGGACTACAGGTTCCATACAAAGGAGTAGTAGGATTTCTATGAGATTGTGCTCCTGGACAAGAAGCCGAGTCAGTGATATGAGATGGGTTGACTGGACTTACATTGATAACAATGCAGATCACTTCCCAGGAGTTCATGACAGCTTCAGACTGACTAGAGTTGACAAATTTGTTGGCCAAAAGCTCACCAAGTGGAATGATGAGATGGTGATGCAATTCTACTCCAGAGCACATTTTTATCCAGATGGTAAAATTGTTTGGATGACCGAGGGCACAAGGTACCAGTCTACAGTTGCTGAGTGGGACAAGCTTATCAATGCCCATGAAGAGCAAGAGGATGACACAGATGTGTATGCCAAGCCAAGCAAAGGATACAACTCCATGGCACACATGTACAAGGAGATTCCTGATGCTGCCTTCGATACTCACAAATTTGGCTCTGTGTACTATCTGCTGTCTGGACTGCCCACAATCAACACTATCCTCAGGCACACATTGTTGCCCAAGTCTGGAGATGATTGGATGATTAGAGGGCATTTCATCAATTTGCTGCACATGTTTGGCATTCCAGAGAAGTTCAAAGTGATGACATTGATTGTAGAGACAATCAAGAGGACTGCTGCTGATCAGAAGAGATCATGTGGATATGCTCCACACATTCAGATGCTCATCAATTCCAAGATGGGCAAAGGCACATATCTCTTGGACAAGGAGCATCTTCCCCTGTTGCCTGAATTTGAAGACAATGAAGCTGTCATGGATGCTACACATCCTATTTCAGTAGAGGCTCAGGAGAAGAGGGAGAAAGCTAAAGCAGAGAAGGCAACACATGCTTCACAAGTTCCAAACGCTTCAACTGCTCACCTCAAGACCAAGCAGGATCAACTTAGCTATCTGCTTGAGGCCACTATCAGAATTGAGAAAGGATTGACAACCCTGACTCAAAATCAAGAGAGTCTTGAGAGGATCATCGAGACAAGGTTTTATGATCTAGACTTGAAGGTCACAGAGATCCAGACTACAGTTGAGCAACTCCAGGATGAAGCTGAAGAGAGAAGAGGGAGAGCTACCACTGAAGCTTTTCAGAGAGTGCCAAGGGCACAAAGGTCTGCAACTGTGCGAGCCAGTGACACAAGGGCTGATGATGTAGTCCCGAGTTTGACTTTAGGTTTAGGACATATGTGGAAATGATAAATTGGTAGAGGGCTTTTGGAGCATATCACTATGCATTTTGAGCAAGCAATTCATTAAGCAACACCTCATCATCTGGAACTACACAGTGACACAAGAGCATATCACCGAGCAAGCAAGTCATTCCAATGCAACCACAAGAATCTTGATCTATAGCCTTCCCCAAGTTGCTTTCCACTCAAATCATCTTTCCACCATATCCAAATCTGTGTGAGAGAGTTGAGTGTTAGGGAGACTATCATTTGAAGCACAAGTGCAAGGAGTTCATCATCCACACACCATCTATTACCTTTTGGAGAGTGGTGTCTCCTAGATTGGTTAGGTGTCACTTGCGAGCCTTCGGCAAGATTGTGGAGTTGAACCATGGAGTTTGTAAGGGCAAGGAGATCGCCTACTTCGTGAAGATCTACCCAAGTGAGGCAAGTCCTTCATGGACGATGGCCATGGTGGGATAGACAAGGTTGCTTCTTTGTGGACCATTCGTGGGTGGAGCCCTCCATGGACTCACGCAACCATTACTCTTCGTGGGTTGAAGTCTCCATCAATGTGGATGTACGATGGCACCACCTATCAGAAGCACGCCAAAAATCTCCGTGTCTGCATTGCATTTTCTCCCTCCAAATTCCTCCCCTTCACCTTCATATGCAATGATTTACATTCCGCTGCTATACTCTTAGAATTGCATGTGTAGGTTGATTGCTTGACTTGTGTTAAGTTGCTAAAATCTGCCAATATCTAAAATTTGGAAAAGGCTAGATTTTTAGTTGGTCAAGTAGTCTAATCACCCCCCTCTAGACATACTTTCGATCCTACAAACAACTCTTTGAGAAGTCGAAGGGTGATACATGTCCAACATATTTATAAATTTTTATTGTTCCATCCTATTATATTATCTGTTTTGAATGTTTAATAGGCATTTGTATGCTATTTTATATTATTTTTGGGACTAACCTATTAACCAAGGGCCCAGTGCCAGTTTTCATTTTTGTTTTTACCTATTTTAGAGTTTCGCAGAAAAGGAATACCAAACATAGTCCAAACAGAATGAAACCTTCGCGATGATCTTTCTTGGACCGAAAGCAAACCAGGAGACAACCTAGGAGGCATGAGGACGCGCCCCCACCCTCGTGGGCCCCTCGTAGTTCCCCTGACCTAGTTCCTTCACCTATATATACTCTTATACCCTGAAAACATCCAAGAGAGCCACGAAACCACTTTTCTACCGCCGCAACCTTCTGTACCCGTGAGATCCCATCTAGGGACCTTTTTCGGTGTCCTGCCAGAGGGGGATTCGATCATGGAGGGCTTCTACATCAACACCATTATCTCTCTGATGAAGCGTGAGTAGTTTACCACAGACCTTCGGGTCCATAGTTATTAGCTAGATGGCTTCTTCTCTCTCTTTGATTCTCAATACCATGTTCTCCTTGATGTTCTTGGAGATCTATTCGATGTAATATTCTTTTGCGGTGTGTTAGCCGAGATCCGATGAATTGTGGATTTATGAGCAAGATTATCTATGAATATTATTTGGTTCTTCTCTGAATTCTTATATGCATGATTTGATATCTTTGCAAGTCTCTTCGAAGTATCAGCTTAGTGTGGCCTACTAGATTGATCTTTCTTGCAATGGGAGGAGTGCTTAGCTTTGGGCTCAATCTTGCGGTGTCCTTTCCTAGTGACAGTAGGGGCAACAAGGCACGTATTGTATTGTTGCCATCGAGGATAAAAAGATGGGGTTTTCATCATACTGCTTGAGTTAATTCCTCTACATCATGTCATCTTTCTTAATGTGTTACTCCATTCTTTTATGAACTTAATACTCTAGATACATGCTAGACAGCGGTCGATGTGTGGAGTAATAGTAGTAGATGCAGGCAGGAGGGGGTCTACTTGACATGGACATGATGCCCATGTTCATGATCATTGCCTTAGATATCATCATAACTATGCGCTTTTCTATCAATTGCTCGGCAGTAATTTGTTCACCCACCGTAATATTTGCTATCTCGAGAGAAGCCACTAGTGAAACCTATGGCCCCCGGGTCTCTTTTCCATTATATTGAATCTCGTTTACATCTTGCTAGTTTCCGACCTACTATTTTGCAATCTTTTACTTTCCGATCTATAAACCAAAAATACCAAAAATATTTACTTTATCGTTTATCTATCTCTATCAGATCTCACTTTTGCAAGTGACCGTGAAAGGATTGACAACCCCTTTATCGCGTTGGGTGCAAGTTGTTGATTGTTCGTGTAGGTATTCGGCGACTTGTATGCTGTCTCCTACTGGATTGATACCTTGGTTCTCAAAACAGAGGGAAATACTTATGCTACTTTGCTGCATCACCCTTTCCTCTTCAAGGGAAAACCAACACAAGCTCAAGTGGTAGCAAGAAGGATTTCCGATGCGGTTGCCGGTGAGATCTATGTCAAGTCAAGCCATACCAAGTACCCATCATAAACTCTTCTCCCTTGCATTACATTATTCGCCAGTCGCCTCTCGTTTTCCTCCCCCCCACTTCTAAAACCCTAAAAAACACCTTCCCTACTTATGTGAGTTTAATGATAATGAAATCCTATCTTCTTATGCCAAAGGTGTTTATAGTTACTATGACATCGAACAAACTGAAGAATTTGTTGCTTTTAAGGGTGACTATGAAGTTACGACAGAATCTCGGGCAAGTAACATACCGATGACAAAGGGAATAACATATGTTGATATTGTGGTTCGACCGATAAAGATCTTTGTAAAATATGTGGCAGCCAATATGAGCATCCAGGTTCCGCTATTGGTTATTGACCGGAGAGGTGTCTCGGTCATGTCTACATAGTTCTCGAACCCGTAGGGTCCGCACGCTTAACGTTCGATGACAATTTTTATTATTTGAGTTATGTGATTTGGTGAACGAATGTTGCTCGGAGTCCCAGATGAGATCACGGACCAGACAAGGAGTCTCTAAATGGTTGAGGGGTAAAGATTGATATATTTGAAGGTAGTATTCGGACACCGGAATTGTTCCAGAATGTATCGGGTACATATCGGAGTACCGGGGGGGGGGGGTTACCGGAACCCCTCGGGGGAAGATATGGGCCATATGGGCCATAAGAGGGAGGCGCACCAGCCCACAAAGGGGTGGCGCGCCCCCCACAAGGAAGGATGTCGAATTGGACTAGGGGAGGGGGTGACGCCCCCCTTTCCTTCTCCCCCTCTCTCTTTTCCCCTTTCCCCCTCCGGTAAAAGGAAGGGGGGGGGGGGTTAAGTCCAACTAGGAGCCCAAGTAGGATTCCTCCTTCTTGGGCGCGCCTAGGTCCGGCCTCCTCCCCCTCCCTCCTTTATATATGTGGGGAGGGGCGCCTACAACACGCATCAATTGTTCCAAGCCGTGTGCGGCGCCCCCTCCATAGTTTACGCCTCCAGTCATATTCTCACGGTGCTTAGGCGAAGCCCTGCACGGATCACATCACCATCACCATCACCATGCCGTCATGTTGACGGAACTTGTCTACTTCCTCGACACTCTGCCGGATCAAGAGTTCGAGGGGCATCAGTCGCGCTGAACGTGTGCAGAACTCGGAGGTGCCGCACGTTCGGTACTTGATCGGTCGGAACGAGAAGACGTTTGACTACATCAACTGCATTAAGAAAACGCTTCCGCTTTCGGTCTACGAGGGTATGTGGATACACTCTCCCCCTCTCGTTGCTATGCATCTCCTTGATAGATCTTGCGTGAGCGTAGGAATTGTTTTGGAATTGCATGCTACGTTTCCCAACAGTGGCATCCGAGCCAGGTCTATGCGTAGATGATATGCAGGAGTGGAACACAAAGAGTTGTGGGCGGTGATCGTCATACTGCTTACCACCAATGTCTTATTTTGATTCGGCAATATTGTTGGATGAAGCGGCCTGGACCTACCTTACACGACCGCGTTCATGAGACCGGTTCCACCGACAGACATGCAACTAGTTTTGCATAAAGGTGGTTGGCGGTTGTCTGTTTCTCCAACTTTAGTTGAATCGAATTTGACTGCGGCCGGTACTTGTTGAAGGTTAAAATAGGAAACTTGATAAATCACCATTGTGGTTTTGTGCCATAGGTAAGAACAATTCTTGTTAGAAGCCCGTATCAAGCACGTAGAACTTGCAACAACAAAGTAGAGGACGTCTAACTTGTTTTTGTAGGGCTTGTTGTGATGTGATATGGTCAAGACATGATGTGATATATGTTGTTGTATGATATGATCATGTTTTGTAAAAGTTATCGGCAACTGGCAGGAGCCCTATGGTTGTCGCTTTATTGTATGAAATACAAACGCCATGTAATTGCTTTACTTTATCACTAAGCGGTAGCGATAGTCATAGAAGTAATAGTTGGCAAGACGATCACGACTCTACGATGGAGATCAAGGTGTCAAGCCGGTGACTATGGAGATCATGACATTGCTTTGGAGATGGAGATCAAAAGCACAAGATGATGATGGCCATATCATGTCACATATTTTGATTGCATGTGATGTTTATCTTTATGCATCTTATTTTGCTTAGTACGGCGGTAGCATTATAAGATGACCCCTTAACTAAATTTCAAGGTATAAGTGTTCTCCCCGAGTATGCACCATCGCGAAAGTTCTTCGTGTTGAGACACCACGTGATGATCGGGTGTGATGGGCTCTACGTTCAAATACAATGGGTGCAAGCCAGTTTTGCACATGCGGAATACTCGGGTTAAACTTGACGAGCCTAGCATGTACAGACATGGATCGGAACACTGGAGACCGAAAGGTCAAACTTGAATCATATAGTAGATATGATCAACATAGAGATGTTCACCATTGATGACTACTGCATCTCACGTGATGATCGGACATGGTTTAGTTGATTTGGATCACATATCATTTAGATGACTTAAGGGATGTCTATCTAAGTGGGAGTTCTTAAGTAATATGATTAATTGAACTTAGTTTATCATGAACTTAGTCCTGATAGTTTTTGCATATCTATGTTGTAGATCAATGGCCCGTGCTACCGTTCCCTTGAATTTTATTGCGTTCCTAGAGAAAGCTAAGTTGAAATATGATGGTAGCAACTACACGTATTGGGTGCATAACTTGAGGATTATCCTCATTGCTGCATAGAAGAATTATGTCCTTGATGCACCACTAGGTGTGCCACCCCCCAGCAACTGCAGACATTGTTAATGCCTGGCTGTCGCGTGTTGATGACTACGCGATAATTCAGTGTGCCTTGCTTTACAGCTTAGAATTGGGACTTCAAAGACATTTTGAAAATCATGGACCATATGAGATGTTCCAGGAGTTGAAGTTAATATTTCAAGCAAATGCCCAAGTTGAGAGATATGAAGTCTCCAACAAGTTCTATAGCCGCAAGATGGAGGAGAATAGTTCTGTTAGTGAACACATACTCAGAATGTCTAGGGTATCATAATCACTTGACTCAGCTGGGAGTTAATCTTCCATATGATTGTGTCATTGATAGAGTTCTTCAATCAGCTACAAAGCCTTCGTGATGAACTATAATATGCAAGGGATGGAAAATACTAGTCTCGAGCTCTTCACAATGCTCAAGGCTGTGGAGGTAGAAATCAAGAAGGGGCATCAAGTGTTGATGGTTAACAAGACCACTAGTTTTGAGAAAAATGGCAAGGGGAAGAAGGGGAACTTCAAGAAGAATGGCAAGCAAGTTGTCACTCTCAAAAAGTAATCCAAAGCTGGACCCAAGCTTGAAACTGAGTGCTTCTACGGCAAAGGGACTGGTCACTAGAAACGGAATTGCCCCAAGTATTTGGCAGATAAGAAGGATGGCAAAGTGAATAAAGGTATATTTGATATACATGTTATTGATGTGTACCTTACTAATTCTTGTAGTAGTGCCTGGTGAGGGAGTCCTGGATTAAGGGGTCCTCAACCGTCCGGACTATGTGACATGGTCCGGGCTGATGGGCTATGAAGATACAAGACAAAAGACTTCTCCCCGTGTCCGGATGGGACTCTACTTGGCGTGGAAGGCAAGCTTGGTGTTAGGATATGAAGATTCCCTCTCTGTAACCGACTTTGTACAACCCTAGCCCCCTCCGGTGTCTATATAAACGGAGGGTTTAGTCCGTAGGACACAATCATAATCATACAAGCTAGACTTCTAGGGTTTTAGCCATTACGATCTCGTGGTAGATCAACTCTTGTAATACTCATATTCATCAAGATTAATCAAGCAGGAAGTGGGGTATTACCTCCATAGAGAGGGCCCGAATCTGGGTAAACATCATGTCCCCCGTATCCTGTTACCATCGACCTGAGACGCATAATTCGGGACCCCCTACCCGAGAACCGCCGGTTTTGACACCGACATTGGTGCTTTCATTGAGAGTTCTGTTGTGACATCGAAGACAGGATTGATGGCTCGCATTGTTATCAAGGACAATATCACCTCTAGAGGAACCCTGGCCTCAGATCAAACCCTCCGGCTGGGTGGCTTTACCATGACCGCTCGTTCGGCCGTTGGGCCGACGATGACTTCTTGGGTCATCGAAAATTGCCTTCGTGTTAACTCTGAATACTCTAAACAGATGGATCCGACGGAGTTGTCATCTTTAAATGAACTCCTGGATCACTTCGCCGTTTTGGGGGTCGCTACAAACTATGATCGGATTGGGCTTAAACCCGATCAGAGAGAAATCAAATCTCCGCCGATCACCCATCAGATAGCAGTTGTGGAGGAGCAACACAACAATTCTCCCTCTATATTGAGGATGAACTATGTTCAGATTTCCGAGCTCGAAGAGCCATATACCCATCCACGGAAGGACGTGCCCCTTCCTCCGAGCTTAGAGTCAGACTGTGGACCCAGAAAATTGGTTGATATCCCGGAGCTCGAACTATTAAGTTCAGAAGTTTCTCAAACTCCGGATCCCAAATTGGGTCAGGGTTCAGACTTAATTCCACCCACCCACCTAGATATACACGATCTCATGTGCATACGATAGTAGTCCGAGGAAATAGTCCATCACTTTTGGGCCAGGTTCCTCCTTGTTAAAAACAAGATTAAAGATTGCCGCGACGAAGACGCGACCTCCGCATTCTGCGACAATTGCACGAACGAGGAAATCATAAGTGCCATCAACTAATGTCGCATATTACACTTTGTTAACTTGGCAACCATAGTACAGAAGTACTACACAATGGAAAGTGCCTGGAAAACCCAGGCAGCTCCATGGGTGCCACCAGTTTCCACTCAACCCCTCATCTGGGCAAAAAGGATGCACCCTTGCAGGTCGCTCGATCCAATAGTACAGAAACCGAAGCCCATTATGGGGCGCGGAACCGTTCTGGAGGGATGGCTCGACAGGCCATGCAAAATACACACAACACCGGATACCATACCAACCCCTATCCTTAGAGCATGTTGGATACTCCGGCAAGTGGCCAAAAGCGGCGAGGATCTCCTCACCAAAAATACCGCAGAGCAACACCCCACCGAAGACTACGACCATAGAGTATTGATGGTCTTTGAGACTTTCACCTCAAACAATAGGCATAAAAGAGCACTCCGCAGCCTCGCTGAAGTCTGCCAAGTCGCAGCAATAAACCCTTGGAACGACACGGCCATAACTTTCAATGCCGATGATGAACCAAAATTCAGGACAGTCTGGTCACCAGCCGCCTTGGTCCTTAGTCCAATCATGAATGGCTTTCGGCTTACCAAGGTGCTCATGGACGGCGGCAGTGAACTAAACCTCTTTTACGAGGAAACTCTCAGCAAAATGGAGATGGACAGGAGCCGCATTGAGCAAAGTAGCACGATCGTGCGGTGCGCGGGAAAAATCACACTCGATGTGGTATTTGGCACGCCGGAGAATTACCGGTCCGAAGAGATAACCTTTCAAGTGGCCCCTTTCAATAGTGGATATCACGCCTTATTAGGGCGAGATGCATTTGCACGCTTCCAAGCTATACCCCATTACGGGTACATGAAGCTCAAGATGCCCGGGCCCAATGGTATCATCACTCTTGCTAGTGATCTAGACACATCACTCCGCGTCGAAAACAAAACCGGAGCCCTGGCCCTCAAGGCATTGTCTGAAGCCCTTGCGGCCGAAGAGTTAACTGCATTACGCTCCACGGTGGATAGGGACAACGTGATCCTGGACAAGCGACCAAAGTCCACCTGCTTTAAACCAGCAGACGAAATAGTCAAATTTCAAGTCCACCCGACGGACCCCAAGAAGATAGCATCCATCGGAGCACAGCTGGACCCAACGGTTGACGCCGCACTATGAGCGTTTCTATGCGAAAACTGGGACATATTCGCCGAACACCCTTCTGATATGCCAGGAATCCCATGCAGGCTACCCGAACATAGCCTAAATATATTGAAGGAATATAAGCTGGTCAAGCAAACACTATGGCGCTTTTCAGAACCCAAATGACAAGATATGGTGGAGGAGCTAGCCACGTTACTCGAGGCCTGATTCATCAGAGAAATAAAACACCCGGACTGGCTAGCAAACCTGGTGATGGTACCAAAGAAGGATAAATCCTGACGCCTATGTATCGACTTCATAGACCTCAACAAGGCTTGCCCTAAGGATCCCTTCCCCCTCCCCCGCATCGATCAGATTATTGACGCCACTACAGGACATGACTCACTTTGTTTCCTCGACGCATACTCCGGATACCATCAAATCAAGATGAAGGAGTCCGATCAAGCCGCAACGACATTTATTACCCCATACATGCCTTTCTGCTTCACATTATGCCCTTTGGGCTCAAACACTGGCGCCTCCTATCAACGCATGATTCAAACATGCCTGGAGAAACAAATCGGCAAGACAGTTGAAGCATACGTGGATGAAGTAGTCATCAAAACTAGGCACGTCGAGTCACTAATAAACGATCTACGTCTCACATTCGACAACCTCCATACATATGACATCAAGCTCAATCCGGAAAAATGCGTTTTTGGCATTCCCGCTGCAAAACTGCTGGGTTTCATCGTTTCCAATAGAGGAATTGAGGCGAACCCAGCCAAAATCTGAGCCTTGTCACAGTTGGCTACGCCAACAGACTTTAAACAAGTCCAAAAACTAGCCGGATGTGTGGCAGCGTTAAGCCGCTTTATCTCCAGACTAGGAGAAAAAGCATTGCCACTTTATCGCCTTCTCCGACGCACCAAACACTTCGAGTGGACGGACGCGGCAACGGCCGGATTGGAAGAAATAAAGGCTCTTTTAGCAAGCAACCCAATCTTGGCCGCACCGAACATCGATGAACCCATGTTATTATACATACCGGCAACGCACCAAGTCGCGAGTGCGGTACTCGTTGTCGAATGAGAGGAGGACGGACACAAATTCCCGCTTCAAAAGCCGATATACTATGTATCTATTGTCCACACACCATGCAAATCCCCGTACCCTCATTACCAAAAAATAGCATACGCGGTCTTCATGGCATCCCGGAAACTACGACACTACTTTCAAGAGTGCTCAATCACGGTGGCCTTCGAAGTACCACTCAATGATATAATAAACAACCGCGATGCTATGGCCCGGATTGCCAAGTGGGCCATCGAGCTCCTGCCATTTGACATAACATATAGACTACGCCGGGCCATTAAATCCCAAGTACTGGCCGACTTCATCGCCGAATGGGCAGAGGTTGAACTCCCTAAAGAGTATGACACATATTCCAATTGGGTCATGCACTTTGACGGCTCCAAAATGTTGGCGGGCCTAGGAGCGGGCGTTGTCCTAGAACCCCCCACGGGAGATACACTTCAGTACGTACTCCATATATTATACACAGACTCCAACAATGCATACGAATATGAGGCCTTATTGCATGGTCTTCGGATGGCTGTCTCCATGGGCATACAATGCCTGGAGGTGCACGGGGATTCGAACCATGCAATATCCTGAATAAATGGAGATTTTGATGCCAAAGATCCGAAAATGGCGGCTTACCGTAACGTTGTTCTCAAAATGTCAGCTCGGTTCGAGGGGCTCGAGTTTCATCATGTGGCTCGAGAAAGTAATCAAGCGGTGGATGTCCTTGCCCACATTGGCGCTAAGCGCAACCCCATCCCACCTAACATCTTTCTGGAAATGCTCTTCAAGCCATCCGTGGTGTGGCAAGGGGAGAGCGGCAACACCAGTCCAGATCCGACTATAACCCGAGATGCCGAACACACTGATATCATTGGGGGCTCAGCCACCGAAATAACACCATCGGCCCATCTTATCATGGCAGTCATTGCCCCATGGACCGAACCCTTCTTAGCCTACCTTAATAGGCGATAACTCCCAGAGGACCAGGATGAGGTGCGCTACATTGTCTGGCGCTTGAAAGCCTACAAGGTTCATGAAGGAGAACTCTACAAGAAAAGAGCTACCGGAGTACTTCAAAGATGTATCTCCGAGGAAAAGGGGCGACAACTCTTGGCTGAGATTCATACCGATCTCGGTGGTCACCACGCTGCGGCTCGGGCCCTTGTAAGCAAGGCCTTCCGTACAGGTTTCTATTGGCCGACGGCCCGAGCAGATGCACAGGACTTGGTCCAACATTGCGTCGTATGCCAGCTTTTCGCCAACCAGAGCCATATGCCACCCACCGCTGTACGAACAATCCCCATCACTTGGCCTTTTGCCATCTAGGGGCTTGATATGGTCGGACCCCTTAAAGGGGGATGCCATAAGAAAAAATATTTGTTGGTCATGGTGGATAAATTCACTTAGTGGATAGAGGCCAAACCAGCTAAAACAGCCGAAGCTGGACCAGTGATAGACTTCACATCTGGTGTTGTGGACCGTTATGGTGTTCCACATAGCATCATCACCGATAACGACTCTCATTTCACAGCCAATGAGGTGAAAACCTGGTGTGCCAATCTAGGCATTAAGCTCGATTACGCCTCCATCTATCACCCACAAACAAATGGTCAAGTCGAACGAGCCAATGGTCTTATTATGAGCAGCATTAAGCCCAGACTAGTGCGGTCTTTGAAAGAATCAGACAATCACTGGGTTGAGGAGCTTGACTTCGTACTCTGGGGGCTGCGGACCACGCCCAATCACACTACCGGATACACATCCTTCTTCATGGTGTATGGCACACAGGCTGTGCTACCCTACCACATTATTCATGATTCACCTCGAGTGCGCATGTATGAAGAGAGAGAGGCCGAGCTTGATCAGCAAGACAACTTAGATGCCCTGGAGGAAGAGCGCGACGTCGCAAAAGCCTGTTCCGCATTTTATCAACAACAAGCACGAAGATATCAAAGCAGAGAAGTGCGGGCCAAGACTTATATTGTTGGCAAACTCGTTCTACGCTTACCGGAGAAGAAAAAGGACAAACTCAAGCCCAAGTGGGAGGGTCCCTTCATCATTGACGAAGTTCTCATTGGAGGAGCGTACCGCCTGCTGATGCATCAGACAATCGCTTAGAGCCGAACCCATGGAACACGGCCAGACTCTGAAGATTCTACGCCTAGTGCCAAACTCTTTGTTCGTCTCCTTCTCCCTTTTTGTTTCCATTATTTTTTCCTCTCTTTTCTTTTTTTCTTTTTTGGCCTTAAAGCTTTCATATGGCTAGACCGTACACCGGATACATACACATCCTCAAATATGTACATCCATTATACCTGGAGACTTCTTATACAGAAGCTTATTACTATTATTCTTCGAGCATTAAAGATCACCACATACGTATCTTTTCCTCGTATGTACCTTTTCTTCGCCATTATATGCATCAATATGACTTAAGTTTTGGCCAAGCTGGGTTGCCTGGCTCCTGTGCTTATGCCCTTCATTCCCATTAGTTTGTCTACGGCATAAAGGGAGCACCTCTGCGATTTTTACTACCGGGTCATCCGGACGTGTAGCTCAGACTGGGTGAAGCCGAAAGCTAGCGTTCTTAAGGGAATATTCGGTCAGGGACTAAAGATGTTTTTTAATGATTACACTATGAACCCCCAGATGTTCCATATACTGTGGTTTTTTAATCACAGTTCCGACATGCACGATAAAGCATGCTCACCCAGGGAAAGGAACCCTTAACGGAACCATTCTCTCTGGAAGATGTTTCTTACTATCACAATGTAATATTACATAGCTAGTCGGATACTTGTATGTTCAAGCAACTATGACCCCTACGCCTGGTTTCCACGCATACCCCGGTCTATATTACCGAGCGGGTATTCGGAAACACTCCAGACCTTCGGGTCCAGAGGTTGAAGCAAAAAGGTCCACCATGACAAATGTTTTACAATCCGGCTAGGGACAAAATTTTCCATTGAAGTACATAGTCAATTGGACTCAAAAACTTCCTCTTCTATGCCTTCCAACAGATTGTCTTGCTTACAATCCCATTGAGAATACTCTGTGGCTAATTTTACCTGGTCATATACCAGACTAACGGGAATTTCTTTTCCATCTGACCCTAAAGGTCCGACCCAGGCCATATGCTTCGGATCAAGCTTGGTATACCGTGTTTTCACCATGGCCCAGGCCTCTCGCGTGCCATCCCGACAAGCCGATATCTTCCATAATCGGAAACGCCGCCGCGCTCCCTTAAATAGTTGTACAAGCTCCTCCATACTTTCTGGAGGGGAGGTGGATGGCCATAAGGCCTTGGCAACGCCCCACATCGCTTGCCGAGCTCGCTCGTGCAGTTGCGACAGCTCTTGTAGCAGATCGCTTGAGAATCCGGACATCTCCTCTTCGGGACGACCAGTCAGCATACCTACAGACATAACTCTGTCAGTTCCTTTCCTTGCCGAATTACACGGATGTTACTTTGAACACATACTAAAGATGCCACCTCGGAGCCTCTTATGTTCTTTCACAGAGTCAGCCAGCTGGACCCGAACATCTTTTAATTCTTCGCCCAGCTGGGTATTGGAATCCTGGAGTTTGTTTTTCTCCTCCCCGACCTGTGTAAGTATGCGTTCGCCAGTGGCCAGTTGCCTTTGAGCTCCTTGTTCGCCCTCTTGTGCGGCTTCCTGGAGTCCCTCCCGGATTATCTGATGATCCTATCATCAGATATGCAATGATGTTAGCATTACTAGTATATATATACAATTATGTTTTTTCTCGATGGAGGGACACATTACTAGGCGATGCCTTCTTGGATTTCTCCAGTTCGGCAATAGCAGTCGCTAGCTGGGTCTGACACTTTTCCAGCTCTTGAGACAATAGGTTGTTCTTCTGTGTGAGCACCTGGTTATACAATGATCCTTAAATCAGTTGTACCAACTATTTCAAGTCTCGGGGGCTACTGGTATATATAATTATCAAATTTGTACAAATATGTACTTACCCGCATATCTTTCAAATATTGGTCGGTGGCTTTGGTAATCCCACCTTGAGCAGCTCGGATGTATGCATCAGCCGAGCTGAAGGCGTTGAATGCCTCCTTTGAAAAGCCGGGGTCTCGAAGAGCAGCCCGCCGGCACCGATGATTCATGGCGCTTTCCACTTCAGAGTTAGTAAGGGATACATTATTCGAATCCTCTGCAGAAGGACAATCCGGCGTCACTCCCACACCATCCAATGTCCTAGAGGCAGGATCTGGAATCCGACTGGTGGAGGCATGACCGGCAGGATCCCTGGACATAGTACGGTGAATGTTCTTCCTAAAAAGACACAACAAACAATGTCACACTTCAACGCGATAGGCAAGGAGCATATTTAAAAAACCATACCTCTTTGATGAAGGCTCGGTCGTGTTTCCATTTGCTTTCCTCTTTGAAGGCCTGCCCAACGTAGGCGCCAATCTCTTGAGAATTGCCTTAGGTGCAGTATGGCGCACCGAGCACCTCCCCTTTGGAGTACAAGACAGTGCGGTGGGTGAGGCATAACGAGAAAGCTCTGTTTGAAGAGATGTCTCTTGGTTACTTACCTATGAGGCAGGGAGAAGACCGGGATAGTCGGCGGTGATGTCCACTTTCGTGCCGTCATGGCTCGCTTGGTAGAACACTCCATCCTCAAGCTCCACGAATATATCCGGATCCTCTTCAAATCCGGGGTCGAGGTCATGGTTTTGGTCCTCTGGCTGTGGCGCGGGGCTCTTGACTTCCTTGGTGATTTTTCGCCATTCCTGTTACAAATGGACGGATTAATGTCCATAAAAAGTGACTCAAGGAGCAGAATGAGAAGAGTGGTGGGATTAGAACTCACCTAGATAGGAGGATTGTACATGGAAAATCCATCTCGGCGCTTAATTTGAGTGAACTCCTCTTTTCCCCCTTTGTACAGCTCGACCAATATTTTGGCCAAAGCGGCAGGGGTATCCGGACCCTTCCGGCCATAGTGGGAGGCGTCATCTTCCCCATTATAGTGCCACATGGGACGCCTTATGTATTGGAGTGGCTGAACTCCTTGCACTATGGAGGTCGCCATTACCTCGACTATTGATAACTCGTCAACTGATGGACTTCCGCGCTATCTTCCTCCTTGAAGCTCCGAGGGCGCCAGCTATGGCGTTTCTTCGATGAAATGCTTGAAAATTCAGGGAGGCCCATTTGGACTGGGTTGGGAAGGGCGGCGTCCTCAATATAAAACCATTCGGAAGGCCACTCTTCAGATGGCTTCTCCGGCGTGCCGGACAGGTATCTGGTCCTAGCGATACGCCATATTTCAGCTCTGCCCACTTCAAATATTGATCCCCCTTGGCTACGAGGGACAAGGCAGAATAGCTTCCTCCATAATTTAAAATGGGCCTCACAACCTAGGACTAACTCACAAAGAGCGACGTAATCCGCAATGTGCAGGATGGAGGCAGGAGTGAAATTGTGCAAATGGAGGCCATAATACTCCAGAAGCCCTCGAAGGAATGGATGGATTAGAAATCCGACGCCTCTCAACAAGTAGGGAATGAAGCACACCCGTTCCCCCTGGATGGATTGGGGCAATTCTCCGCCTGAGTCCCGTCGTTGAAGGAAATCAATCCCACTCGAACGGGGGCTAGATCCACAGGGGGAAGAAATCCCTGTGTTTGCAGCTCCACTAATTGACTGTGGGATATGGAACACTTCTCCCAATCGCCTTTTCTGGGGCTATGGGGATGGGAGGAAGAGTTGGGAGCGCTAGCCATGTTGGAATGGTTTCTCCTAAGAAAGCTTTGAGGATTTCTCGCTCGGTTCAAAATGGATCTGAAGACCCTTGTCTCTTTAAATAGACACCTTTCTTACATGGTCAGGGTGGTATGTGTAAAAATACCCCGACCTCTCGTATTCGCTCAACACATGGACACTGAAGTCATGAAGGTGCAGAAGCTGATGGGTGCGGCATTAAATGGAAAGCCGAGTATATCTCTTTAAGTCAGGTACTTTGAAATAAGGGACAATTGCATTTTTACCCCTAGTTGGTTCCTACCCACGGATTTTGCCCTTACTTTTCGAGCTAGCTCAGTTTTTCCCTTACTTTTTCCGTCGAGGTCCCTTGAATGCCCTTTGACCGTTTGACCAAAACATTGACAATTCATAACTAATTCATATGAACTAAGAAAAATGCAAGTAAGATATAAAAATGTTCAGATAAACATTACCTTTATGTGCATATCATTTGTATTCAGGACAAAAGCACCGTTTAAACTACCCGAGGTAATTAATGTTACTAACATTATTAAAATAAAAAAGGTGTAAACAATTTTTTTCATGAATAAAAATTACAGGCAAATATAGGTGATGTTTTCTGAACATCTTGATATCTTATTTGCATTTTTCTGAGCATCTTGATATCTTATTTGCCCAAGTAGACCAAGATGAAGTAACCCCCCCACCTTTGGTGAAAGAAGACCAAGATGGAGGTGCGGCAGGACCGAGGTCATCCTGGAGCCCCTGGCGCATCATGGATAATACTTTGACATTCGAAGACCATGTTTTGTCAGGATAAGCACCAATGCATGTCCCCTTTCAAATTGCCGCCCTGTGGTAGCCCTTTCCCGATCATATTTTCAGGGAACCTTTATAAGGGCAGAGCGGCCACAGTAGCAAATGATCAACCCCTGCTCAAAACCCTAGTGCCATTTCTACCACCGAAGAACTCCGGCTCGCCTTGTAGCTCCCAGAGCATTGTCCACAAGCAATACAACCAAGAAGGAGTAGGTTTTTACACTGCATGGTGGTCCGAACTTGGGTAGCTCGTCCTGTCCTCGTCGTGCCTAGCTCGTAGCCTTGTAGATGCAAAGTAGGCCCCCAGAGCTCGAACCAGGGTTTTGGAGGATTTCCCGTGGCTTAGAATCAAATCCCCCGACATTTGGCATGCCAGATAGGGGGCTTGGTCGTTGCGCCTCGAGCTTCAACACCGCCATGGCGTACACTCGACACTAGCGTGCCATGCGCAGGGCCAAGCGCGTCCAGACGGAATCCATCACCGACAACCACCACCGTCGGGCTCGCGCCTGCGCACATGGGTGCAAGGACGAAGACAGAGGCCTCCTCTGACCACCCTTCGGTCAGGCAGCACTAGCCGCAGCACCAACAACAGCCACCACTGACCCGCACGACAATGACAACCTCGCTCGCCCGCCACGACCCGTCGGCTCCATAGGCTCGCTTCATATGGTGCAAGAGTTGCTGCGCTACTGCCCCACCGAGTTCGGTTATGACACCGGGATTGCCCGCACCATCAAGCTCATCAACATCGTCGGGGACGCCCCGTCCCCTTCATGCCCTCTGACCCCTCAGCCGTCACGTCACGCGCGGGCGGGGCATGGCATGCCTCCTCCACCTCCTCCGTGCAACGATGGTGTGGCCTCTCATGGCTCGTCTCCATCGCACGGCGGAGATCCCAGCTACCAGATCATCAAGCGCATGCCACCCAACGCGCGCGTCCTCTTCGAATGGCAGCGCGACCGCCAGAACTGCACCATCGAGGATGTTGCCGCGGTCGGTGGCCAGAACCACGCCACCCTCAGCGGTGGTGTTGTCTCCTATGCCGGGGGCTGCCTCACCCTAACTTATGAGCTACGCCACGTGGCCCACAAAGTTGAAGCCAGAGTTGCTGCCCCACTACGATGGCACCAACCCCATGGAGTTTCTGCAGCTCTACAACGTGAGCATTCAGGTCGCGGAGGGCGATGATCGGGTATCACGCCCAATATGTGACCCTATCCAAAAGGAACTCAAAGGTCCCACCAAGGATAGACCCGCATATTGAAACGCTTTTGCAAGGTGGATATCATTACATCAACATTACATAATAGATGGGGATACATACAAGAGGCATACAATGCCACACGAATACAACATCATCATACATAAGAGTATCATCCGAATACGGATGAAACACAAATAGAAACTCAAATGACATCCACCCTGCTATCCCAGGCTGCCGACCTGGAACCTATCCCCTGATCGAAGAAGCAGAAGAAGAACTCAACGCAAGCAAGCATCACTCTCGCGTCAAGATCATCGCATGAACCTGTACCTGCAACTGTTGTTGTAGTAATCTGTGAGCCACGAGGACTCAGCAATCCCATTACCATGGGTATCAAGACTAGCAAAGCTTAAAAGGAAAGGAAGGGGTAAAGTGGTGAGGTTGCAGCAGCGACTAAGAAAGTATGGTGGCTAACATACACAAATAAGAGCGAGAAGAGAGCAAGAGGAACGGTCGTGAAGCTAGCAATGATCAAGAAGTGATCCTGAACTCCTACTTATGTCAAACATAACACAGAAACCGTGTTCACTTCCCAGACTCCGCCGAGAAGATACCATCACGGCTACACACGCGGTTGATGCATTTTAATTCGGATCTGGTGTCAAGTTATCTACAACCGGACATTAACAAATTCCCATCTGCCTATAACCGCAGGCACGGCTTTCGAAAGATTATACCCTGCAGGGGTGTCCCAACTTAGCCCATGACAAGCTCTCGCGATCAACGAAGGAATAGACCTTCTCCCAGGAAGACCTGATCAGACTCGGAATCCTGGTTTACAAGACATTTCGATAATGGTAAAACAAGACCAACAAAGCCTCCTGCTGTGCCGACAAATCCCGATAGGAGCTGCACATATCTCATTCTCAGGGCACACCAGATTGTCCAAACTTCTGGTAGGCCAGCCCAGAGTTGCCCCTGGTGGCCACCGGCGGCTGACAGGTTGGACCAACACTCACGACGAGCACTGGCCCGGGGGGGATAAAATAAAGATGACCCTCGAGAGCGTGACTCCCAAGGGAAAAAGGGCTAGGTGAGGCAAATGGTAAAACCAAGGTTGGGCCTTGCTGGAGGAGTTTTATTCAAAGCGAACTGTCAAGGGGGTCCCATAAATCACCCGACCGCGTAAGGAACGCAAAATCCGGGAACATAACACCGGTATGACGGAAACTAGGGCGGCAAGAGTGGAACAAAACACCAGGCAAAAGGCCGAGTCTTCCACCCTTTACCAAGTATATAGATGGATTAATAATATAAGAGATATTGTGATATCCCAGCATAATCCTGTCCACCATGGAGCAATCTTCAACTTCACCTGCAACTACCAATGCTATAAGAGGGGCTGAGCAAAGCGGTAACATAGCCAAACAATGGTTTGCATTGGAAGGGTGTCAAAGGTTAGAGGTTCATGGCAATTTGGGAGGCTTGAAGAGCAAATGATAGGTAATGCAGCATAGCGATAGAATGAAGCAACTAGCATAGCAATGATAGTAGTGAGATCCATGGTAGCGGTCATCTTGCCTGATATCCCGCAAGGAAGAAGAAACAGGAACTATCGAAAAGAAGCACACAACATAGTAAACACACCACACATGAACAAGGCATGATGCACAACAAGCATGATGCAAGACAAGACTACATGAAGCTACTCATGGCAAGAGATGATGCAAACAAGAGCAACACATCAAGGCAAGTTTAAATGAGGCCGGGATCAACATATAACAATTCCGGTAAGTCCTGATATGCATATTTTGAAATTGGTCCAGATCTGAATAAACCTTATGTTCAAGTTGTTAAACATCAATTTAAGATACACCAAGATGATCTACACGAAAATTTAGTTAAGTTACATATAAAGTTCATTTAGTTCGGAGCTACGGCCTAGAAGATATGTGCAAAGCAAGATAAACATGGCATAGATGCAAAATGCACTAAAACATCAAGCAAACACCTCAAAACAAGGATGCAACATGATAATACGAAGCTACATGCAAAATCAAGCAAGTCATATAGAGCACACTCAAAACGGAGCAACGGTTCAAACACATACACTCCATACAAGTTTAAAGGACAAGCTGTCCAAGACAGCAACTAGGCATATTGCAAGCATCAAAACAACATGCTACAGCACCACAACATAATAACAAAAGGCATGGGCATGATGTACAGGTAAAGCATTACAAAACATGAACACTGAGCTATCTCCAGAAATCACTAGAACATACTCAAACAAACATGGTAAGATTGCAAGTTATAACAATTCAGGCTTTGCAGAAAATAACATCACGATGCAATGTTCAGAGCTATCAAACAACATGTTACAGGAACTTATCATGGCAAATAAAGGCATGTCATGAATCTACTAATTGCATAGATCAAGAGTCCCTTACTTACCATAAGCCAAAAAGGATCAGAAAATATGATGGCACCCATGTAAACGTAGCAAGTTATAATACAGATTGAAACATGGCCGAAACAGAATTATGAAGGCATGTAGATGAGCTTGTACCACTCACCACAGAGCAATAAATAGCATGGCAAGGCAACCAATAGTAAGAAGACACATTTGTGAAGCTAAGCATGGCAAGAGCAAGTCCATAGGGTGCATGGATCACTAGCAACAATCATGGTAACAACTGAACTTGATGTTAACAGGCTGACAGCAACATTATGAAGCAACATTAGAGCAAGCTTACAGCACACTACAGCAACCTATAAATGCAACCAGGGGCATGGATGGATAGAGGATGACATGTAGATCAAAACATGTTTATAGAACATCTCCAAATTGTTCATAGAATGATTAGTAGCAACATGTTTATATAGCATCACGAAATAACAGATTCAGCCTAGCAAAACAGCAACATCATGTACACTACTTAACAAGCTCGATTCACTCACCACAAGTCATTGCATGACAAGATAAGCATAGCATCATCAAGAAGACATGTTTTTGAAACAAACCAGGTCAAGAACAAGTCCATAGCATGCAAGGATCAACTATAGCAACCTTGGCCAAATTGAATAACATGTAAACAATCTGCCAGGAAACATTTTGAAACAAAAGTAGAGCACGAAAATGACATGCTAGACTACTCCATAATTGCAACAAAGGGTTGGGGTGGATAGACAATAACCACATATTCAAAACACCCTTACTGAAGTATCTCAAAATATGCATGGATCTCTCTGTAGCATCAAGTTTACATGTCATCAAAATAACAGCAGAACAGGGACTAAAATCAGTAATATCACGAAGCCTAGTTTGCATGCTTGTGCTAGTCACCACATTGATCACAAAAATACACGACAAACACCATTGTAAAGAAGACATGGCATAGTTCAAAACACATGTACACGTCAACCTCATAGGATGCACACATCAATCATGGCAAAAATGACAAAAGAGCTCGTTCTGTTAACAGACAGCAGAAAACATAATGAAGCACTCTTACAACGATGATTCAGGCATCTAGATGACCTCAAATGAATATGATGCAATGCAATGAAATGATTTACTCGTCGAGACGAACAATTTGACATATTACACGCACGAAACGGAGCTACGGATGTAGAGATAACATGGCATGAACATGGTATGAAAATAATGGAATCTGGGGACTTAGTGGAATTTGGACCTCGGGGAAAATTGGACGGGGCGGACCCGGGACGAGCGGATCCGGGGACGGGGCGACCGTTTGGATCGGGGACGGGTGGATCTCATCCACCCGCCCAGATCCGGCGATGAGGCAGCCGGCGACGGAGCTCGGCTCCGGCAATGAAGGCGAGGGGACGAGGCCAGCGGGGCGAGGGGCGGCACCGGCCGGCGCCGGGCGGCGGGGCGGCACGTGGCCACGGCCGGCGGCGGCAGGATTGGCAGCGGGGCGAGGCGAGGAGGCGCGCCGGGGCGAGCTTGGGGCGGCACGGCTCTGGCGACCGCGGCCGGTGCGGGAGGCGGCGGCGCCCCTGCTGCGGCCAACCGCGGGCCGGGACGGCGACGCGGCGGACGGAGGCGGCAGCCAGTGGCGGGCGATGCGGGCGGAGGAGACGGGCGGCGCGCGCGGGGTCCGGCGGCTGCGCGGGGCGAGGGCCGTGAAGGCGGGCGGCTCGGGCCCGGGCGGGCCCGGACGGGCTCGCGGGCCCGCGCGACGGAGGAGAGAGAAAGGGCCGACGGGGGACAGGTGGCGCGGGATGGTTGGCTGCGGGCGCGGCGGCGGACGTGTTCGGCATGGGGCGGACGCGTCTGGTGGCGGCGGAGGGCGATTTGCTAGGGTTTTGATCCGAAAAATGAAGGAGGGGGACGTTTATATAGGTAGAGGGAGCTAGGAGAGTCCAAATGAGGAGCGGTTTTTGGCCACGCGATCGTGATCGAATGACCGAGAGCATGGAGGGGAGCTTGCTGGGCTTTGGGCCACTTTGGAAGGGGTGTTGGGCTGCAAAGAGAAGGAGGCTTTTACGGTTACCCGGTTAACCGTTGGAGTACCAAACGACCTCCAAATGGCACGAAACTTGACAGGCGGTCTACCGGTGCTATACCAAGGCCGCTTGGCAAGGCTCGGTCCATTCCGAGAAAGTTTAACACCCGCTCACAACGAGAGACAAAAGGGAAACGCCGTAGGACATAGGAGCGCCGGATTGCAAAACGGACAACGGGGAAAAAGCTTGGATGCATGAGACGAACACGTATGCAAAATGAAATGCACATGATGACATGATAAAATGCAACACGCAAGAAAATGACATGGCAACGACGACGAATAACTGAAAGACACCTGGCGCATCGGATCCGGGGCGTTACAACACTCCTCCACTAACAAGAGTACTCGTCCCGAGATCTTAGGACCGAGACGGAAGGGAAAATGGGTGAGGAGAAACAAGAACTAAATAGAAGAAGCAAAAAATCGAGAGCACTCGAGAAAAAGAGAGGAACAGCGAGAATGACGAGAATCGAAAGCTCACAGAATCAGATAGACTATGAAAGCACTCCGGTTAGAACGAGATAAGAAACGAATAAGACTGAAAGGATTTAGGTAGAACTCCAGCTGAACAAGGAAAAAATAAAACACGAACTTGAGAGGATGGAATGATACTTGATGGTATGAACAACGCAATGCCTCCGGAAGATTTGAAAGAATGGAATGAAAAGAACTTTGAAGGAAGGTTGAACGAATTTGAATATCTGGGAAGAACGAAGAAAGGCAAAACTTCACTTCAGAAGAAAATGAAGAATTATTTGCACTTTGAGACGCGAGAAGAAAAGACACTTGAACTCCACCTTCAAGAATCTTGATGAACACTTGAAGAAAAGATTAAATCATGAAGAACCACCATGAAGAACTCCGGTGACAAAAGAATGATGAGATAGAATGAAGGAAGAAAGAATAAGATGAGCCTTGCGATGATTTAGATGGAGGTTCCGACGAAATGGTCGAGGAAATTTGAACTCCGGAAAGAAAAGATGAAAACACTTGGAACTAGAATTTATTCATCAAGAACAAACTCCGAAGGAATGGATAAAATGATAATCAGGGGAAAAGAATCTGAATGAACCACCGTTAGAAATGAAAATAACTGATGAAAGGGGCTGAATCACCGGGAAGAATTAGAATAACCAATAAGCAAGAGGGAATTTAGATGCAAAAGAACAAAGAGATCATGAGCTGATTAAAGAACACTTGAATGAAGCACCGGGATAATTAGAGTACGATAACTGGAATGATGGCCTCCGGTGAAAATAAACGGGGAAACAACTTCTGACATACTCTGGATGGGTAAGAAAAGGATATCTGACAAAACAAACAATTTGAGAGGATAACATGAAGCTAGAACCACGAATCTTCGAGAGAACAGACAAGATTTAGAGGAAAACTCTTCTACGATCTTCAAATGACGACGGGAAACATCACCAAAATTACTGAGGTACTCCGGGAGAATTAGAAGAGTCAGGTAAGATCCTGGGAAAAGACCTGTGGGTTAGGGCCCACTGAAGAGATAACACCGTTGAAAAGGATGATGAACAGATAGATGATGCACCGGAACAATTGAAATATTTGAATGAGGTGACAACCTCGAATTAATTGGAACACAGACGAATCTCCTGAGATGTCTTGCACACTCCGGAAGGATAAACTGGCGAGAAGCACGCGAGCAAGGAGAACACTTGAGCCGAGGGAAAAATATAATCACTACCAAAAATTAGAATTGAATCCACCAGAGAAGAAAAAGATGAAGAATGATGAACGAGACGAGAATTACACCGGTTGAAACAATTGACAAAAGACTGAAGAGGCTCCACACGAATGAAATAGATGGTCGAAACAGACTCAGGCTCCGGGAAGAAAAAGGGTGGGAGGGCGGAAAAAACAAAGGCAACTTGGAAGGGGAAACGACGAATATCTTGAAGAGAAAACACCGGTTGAAATCATTGAGGAAAAAGAGCAAAAACTTCGCATGAGTAGGATGGATACTCGATTACGGACTCCGGTTCCGAGAAGATGAACAGGGAGGGCAGGTGGGAAAGAAAACAACTGAGGATTGAACTCAAGGATGAAGAAGGCTCGAATCGACTTGACGAGAAATGGACCGGATGAAAAGGGCTGAGAACCAACGATCGAAAAACCAACTGCGTGATCCTAAAGAAAATTTTGAAGGGGAAGAGGAGTAGTTCAAAACACCTACGTCAAGATTCCTTACCAGAGCGACGGAGGGGGCTGAGGAGTAAAAAGAATTCCTACTCTCCGATATAACTAGACTCTGAAAACAGTTTTCTTCTAGACTCAACAACGGCCAAACTACACGATCAATCAAGGGGCTCCTAGGGTCGGTCGAGGCTCTGATACCAACTTATCACGCCCAATATGCGACCCTATCCAAAAGGAACTCGAAGGTCCCACCAAGGATAGACCCGCATATTGAAACGCTTTTGCAAGGTGGATATCATTACATCAACATTACATAATAGATGGGGATACATACAAGAGGCATACAATGCCACACGAATACAACATCATCATAAATAAGAGCATCATCGGACTACGGATGAAACACAAATAGAAACTCAAACGACATCCACCCTGCTATCCCAGGCTGCCGACCTAGAACCTATCCCCTGATCGAAGAAGCAGAAGAAGAACTCAACGCAAGCAAGCATCACTCTCGCGTCAAGATCATTGCATGAACCTGTACCTGCAACTGTTGTTGTAGTAATCTGTGAGCCACGAGGACTCAGCAATCCCATTACCATGGGTATCAAGAGTAGCAAAGCTTAAAAGGAAAGGAAGGGGTAAAGTGGTGAGGTTGCAGCAGCGACTAAGCAAGTATGGTGGCTAACATATGCAAATAAGAGCGAGAAGAGAGCAAGCGGAACGGTCATGAAGCTAGCAATGATCAAGAAGTGATCCTGAACTCCTACTTACGTCAAACATAACACAGAAACCGTGTTCACTTCCCGGACTCCGCCGAGAAGACTATCACGGCTACACACGCGGTTGATGTGTTTTAATTCGGATCTGGTGTCAAGTTATCTACAACCGGACATTAACAAATTCCCATCTGCCTATAACCGCAGGCACGGCTTTCAAAAGATTATACCCTGCAGGGGTGTCCCAACTTAGCCCATGACAAGCTCTCGCGATCAACGAAGGAATAGACCTTCTCCCAGGAAGACCCGATCAGACTCGGAATCCCGGTTTACAAGACATTTCGACAATGGTAAAACAAGACCAGCAAAGCCTCCCGCCGTGCCGACAAATCCCGAGAGGAGCTGCACATATCTCATTCTCAGGGCACACCGGATTGTCCAAATTTCCAGTAGGCCAGCCCAGAGTTGCCCCTGGTGGCCACCGGCGGTTGACACGTTGGACCAACACTCACGACGAGCACTGGCCTAGGGGGGGGGGATAAAATAAAGATGACCCTCGAGAGCGCGACTCCCAAGGGAAAAAGGGCTAGGTGAGGCAAATGGTAAAACCAAGGTTGGGCCTTGCTGGAGGAGTTTTATTCAAAGCGAACTGTCAAGGGGGTCCCATAAATCACCCGACCGCGTAAGGAACGCAAAATCCGGGAACATAACACTGGTATGACGGAAACTAGGGCGGCAAGAGTGGAACAAAACACCAGGCAAAAGGCCGAGTCTTCCACCCTTTACCAAGTATATAGATGCATTAATAATATAAGAGATATTGTGATATCCCAGCATAATCCTGTCCACCATGGAGCAATCTTCAACTTCACCTGCAACTAGCAACGCTATAAGAGGGGCTGAGCAAAGCGGTAACATAGCCAAACAATGGTTTGCATAGGAAGGGTGTCAAAGGTTAGAGGTTCACGGCAATTTGGGAGGCTTGAAGAGCAAATGATAGGTAACGCAACATAGCGATAGAACGAAGCAACTAGCATAGCAATGATAGTAGTGAGATCCAGGGTAGCGGTCATCTTGCCTGATATCCCGCAAGGAAGAAGAACGAGTCTATGAAGAAGACGAACGGATGAAGCCGAACCAACCGAAGACGAACGAATCCTCACGATCGCAATGAAACAGGAACTATCGAAAAGAAGCACACAACATAGTATACACACCACACATGAACAAGGCATGATGCACAACAAGCATGATGCAAGACAAAACTACATGAAGCTACTCATGGCAAGAGATGATGCAAACAAGAGCAACACATCAAGGCAAGTTTAAATGAGGCCGGGATCAACATATAACAATTCCAGTAAGTCCTCATATGCATATTTCAAAATTGGTCCAGATCTAAATAAAACTTATGTTCAAGTTGTTAAACATCAAGTTAAGATACACCAAGATGATCTACACGAAAATCTAGTCAAGTTACATATAAAGTTCATTTAGTTCGGAGCTACGGCCTAGAAGATATGTGCAAAGCAAGATAAACATGGCATAGATGCAAAATGCACTCAAACATCAAGCAAACACCTCAAAACAAGGATGCAACATGATAATATGAAGCTACATGCAAAATCAAGCAAGTTTCATATAGAGCACACTCAAAACGGAGCAACGGTTCAAACACATACACTCCATACAAGTTTAAAGGACAAGCTGTCCAAGACAGCAACTAGGCATATTGCAAGCATCAAAACAACATGCTACAGCACCACAACATAATAACAAAAGGCATGGGCATGATGTACAGGTAAAGCATTACAAAACATGAACACTGAGCTATCTCCAGAAATCACTAGAACATACTCAAACAAACATGGTAAGATTGCAAGTTATAACAATTCAGGCTTTGCAGAAAATAACATCACGATGCAATGTTCAGAGCTATCAAACAACATGTTACAGGAACTTATCATGGCAAACAAAGGCATGGCATGAATCTACTAATTGCATAGATCAAGAGTCCCTTACTGACCATAAGCCAAAATGGATCATAAAATATGATGGCACCCATGTAAACATAGCAAGTTATAATACAGATTCAAACATGGCCAAAACAGAATTATGAAGGCATGTAGATGAGCTTGTACCACTCACCAAAGAGCAATAAATAGCATGGAAAGGCAACCAATAGTAAGAAGATACATTTGTGAAGCTAAGAATGGCAAGAGCAAGTCCATAGGGTGCATGGATAACTACCAACAATCATGGTAACAACTGAACTTGATGTTAACAGGCTGACAGCAACATTATGAAGTAACTTTAGAGCAAGCTTACAACAAGCTACAGCAACCTATAAATGCAACCAGGGGCATGGATGGATAGAGGATGACATGTAGATCAAAACATGTTTATAGAACATCTCCAGATTATGCATAGAATGATTAGTAGCAACATGTTTATATAGCATCATGAAATAACAGATTCAGCCTAGCAAAACAGCAATATCATGTACACTACTTAACAAGCTCTATTCACTCACCACAAGTCATTGCATGACAATATAAGCATAGCATCATCAAGAAGACATGTTTGTGAAACAAACCAAGTGAAGAACAAGTCCATAGCATGCAAGGATCAACTATAACAACCTTGGCCAAATTGAATAACATGTAAACAATCTGCCAGGAAACATTTTGAAGCAAAAGTAAAGCACGAAAATGACATGCTAGACTACTCCATAATTGCAACAAAGGGCAGGGATGGATAGACAATAACCACATATTCAAAACACCCTTACTGAAGTATCTCAAAATATGCATGGATCTCTCTGTAGCATCAAGTTTACATGTCATCAAAATAACAGCAGAACAGGGACTAAAATCAGTAATATCACGAAGCCTAGTTTGCATGCTTGTGCTAGTCACCACATTGATCACAAAAATACACGGCAAACACCATTGTAAATAAGACATGGCATAGTTCAAAAACACATGTAGACGTCAACCTCATAGAATGCACACATCAATCATGGCAAAAATGACAAAAGAGCTCGTTCTGTTAACAGACAGCAGAAAACATCATGAAGCACTCTTACAACGATGATTCAGGCATCTAGATGACCTCAAATGAATATTATGCAATGCAATGAAATGATGTACTCGTCGAGACGAACAATTTGACATATTACACGCATGAAACGGAGCTACGGATGCAGAGATATGATGGCATGAACATGGCATGAAAATACTGGAATCTGGGGATTTAGTGGAATTTGGACCTCGGGGAAAATTGGACGGGGCGGACCCGGGACGAGCGGATCCGGGGACGGGGCGGCCGTTTGGATCGGGGACGGGTGGATCTCATCCACCCGCCCAGGCGATGAGGCAGCCGACGACGGAGCTCGGCTCCGGCAATGGAGGCGAGGGGACGAGGCCGGCGGGGCGAGGGGCGGCACCGGCTGGCGCCGGGTGGCGGGGCGGCACGTGGCCACGGCCGCCGGCGGCGGCAGGATTGGCGGCGGGGCGAGGCGAGGAGGCGCGCCGGGGCGACCTTGGGGCGACGCGGCTCCGGCGATCGCGGCCGGCGCGGGAGGCGGCGGCGCCCCTGCTGCGGCCAAGCGCGGGCCGGGACGGCGGCGCGGCGGACGGAGGCGGCAGCCGGCGGCGGGCGATGTGGGCGGAGGAGATGGGCGGCGCGCGCGGGGTCCGGCGGCTGCGCGGGGCGGGGGCCGCGGTGGCGGGCGGCTCGGGCCCGGGCGGGCCCTAGACGGGCTCGCGGGCCCGCGCGGCGGAGGAGAGAGAGAGGGCCGACGAGGGACAGGTGGCGCGGGATGGTTGGCTGCGGGCGCGGCGGCGGACGTGTCTGGCATGGGGCGGACGCGTCCGGTGGCGGCGGAGGGCGATTTGCTAGGGTTTTGATCCGAAAAATGGAGGATGGGGACGTTTATATAGGTAGAGGGAGCTAGGAGAGTCCAAATGAGGAGCGGTTTTCAGCCACGCGATCGTGATCGAACGATCGAGAGCATGGAGGGGAGTTTGCTGGGCTTTGAGCCACTTTGGAAGGGGTGTTGGGCTGCAAAGAGAAGGAGGCTTTTACAGTTACCCGGTTAACCGTTGGAGTACCAAATGACCTCCAAATGGCACGAAACTTGACAGGCGGTCTGCAGGTGCTATACCAAGGCCGCTTGGCAAGGCTCGGTCCATTCCGAGAAAGTTTAACACCCGCTCACAACGAGAGACAAAAGGGGAACGCCGGAGGACATAGGAGCGCCGGATTGCAAAACGGACAACGGGGAAAAAGCTCGGATGCATGAGACGAACACGTATGCAAAATGAAATGCACATGATGACATGATAAAATGCAACACACAAGCAAATGACATGGCAACGACGGTGAATAACTGGAAGACACCTGGCGCATCGGATCCGGGGAATTACACCGGGTCATGGCAAACTGGTTCTTCATGGCCCTGAAAGACGTTACACGCTCGTGGCTGATGAACCTTTCAAAGGGCTCCATCTCCTTGTGGGAGGAGCTGTGCCAGCAGTTCGTCTCCAACTTCAAGGGCACCTCCGACCGCCGTCTTACGCTCAGCACCCTACACTCCATACACCAGCGCCCTGACGAGACCCTCTGCAAGTTCATCCAGCGCTTCAGCCAGGTGCACAAAAAGATCCTACTCGCCTCGGACGTCGCAGTCATCGCTATGCTCTCCAACGTCATCATGGACATCAGGATGCAAGAGCAGCTCACCATCAATGATGAGCTGGACAGCGTGGTTGAGTTGTTCAACATCGATGACAAGTGCGCCAAGGCTGAGGAGGGCCATCTCTTCACCCACAACAACCACGACACCGACTTTGACGTTGCGTAGCCTAAGGGCAGGGACACCAAGTGCAAGGGCCACGTCCTACTTGAAGTGGAGCCTGAGCAGAAGCATGGCCGCGACCGTGATGAAACCAAGAAGGATGACCAACCCTTCTGTGTCTACCACAACATGCACTCCCATGCCACTGAAGACTGCCACGAGCTCAAGTGGCTTCACGATGAGCGGCAGGAGAAGCACAGCGAACGCAATGACCACGGTTCAGGCTGCAGCGGCGGCTACAAGGGCGGACGCTAGAAGGATCGCGACAACGACAACGACAATTGTTGCCAGGGTTGGCAGAACTAGCCTCGGCATGCCAACCCTCGTGAGGCCAACCCTCAGTAGGCCAAAGTGGCTCAATCGCGCCCCAACAGGAACAACGACAACCTTCTTGAGGAGGACGTCAGGAGTTACCAGGAGCCCCATGCAGTGGCTTGTATCCTTGGTGGAGCTCAGGCTCCCCCATCCAACCGCCACTTCAAGCAGTTCTCTCGCAAGGTGAACGCAGCCCTCCCGGAGCCTGTAGACGCGAAGCCCTTCAAGTGGTCACAGTACCCCATCGGCTTCGACTATGACGAACACACCATCTACCAAGTCCGTGGGCACCATCCCTCTGCTGTGCACACTCACCATCAACAACGTGGCAGTCACCAAGACACTCATCGACGGCGGCATCGGCATCAAACGTAATCTCTATGGAAACCTTCGAGTTGCTCCAGGTGCCCTACGAGCGCTTGATGCCCATGAGGCCCTTCTCGGGTGTGACCGAAGGTTCCACCGTACCCCTCGGGCAAGTGCGACTCCTTGTCACCTTCGGCTCCGGCAAGAACTATCACACCGATCTCATCGACTTCAACGTGGCGCACATTGGCCCGCCGCACAACACCATCCTGGGCTACCAAGGGTCTCGCCAAGTTCATGGTAGTGACCCACCATGCCTACAACATTGTCAAGATGCTGGGCTGCACTGGGACCATCACCATCTGCTGCGATGAGCAGGACATGATGAGCACCCTCGAGCAGGCTTACCATGCTGTCTCCACCGCATACCCCGCAGATGCTGCCCCCCTCAAGAAGAAGCCACAGCTCTCGCAGGTCCACGCGGAGACCAAGAAGGTGCCATGGATGACAGTGGCTCGGGCCCCTCCCTCACCATCGGGGCCAGTCTCTCCCCCAAATAGGAAGACGCGCTCGTCGCCTTCCTCCGGCCAAATGCTGATATGTTCACCTGGACATCATCAGACATGTCCGGTGTACCTAGGGAGCTGATCAAGCACCACTTAGCCGTGTGCCCCAACGCATGGTCCGTGAAGAAAAAGGTATGGTGCCAGGTGCCCGAGAAGCAAAAGTTCATCGTTCAGGAGATCGAGAAGCTTCAGGAGGTGGGGATCATCAGCGAAGTGCTCCACCCCGAGTGGATCACCAATCCTATCATCGTCCCAAGGCAAATGGCAGCAAGGGCATGTGTACAGACTTCACCAACCTCAACAAGGCCTGCCTCAAGGACCCCTTCCAACTTTTACGAATCGGCCAGATCGTGGACTCGGCTGGCTACGAGCGCATGCCCTTCGGCCTAAAGAGTGCAGGAGCCTGATACATCTCCAATGTATCTATATTTTTTGATTGTTCCATGCTATTATATTATCAGTTTTGGATGTTTAATAGGCATTTATATGCTATTTTATATTATTTTGGGACTAACCTATTGACTGAGAGCCTAGTGCCAATTTTTGTTTTTTTTGCCTATTTTAGAGTTTCGTAGAAAACGAATACCAAACGAAGTCCAAACGGAATGAAACTTTCGTGATGATCTTTCTTGGACCAGAAGGAAACCAGAAGACTTGAAGATGAAGTCGGAGACGCATCAAGGTGGCCACGAGGAAGGAGGGCGAGCCCAGGGGGGTAAGGTGCGCCCCTACCTCGTGGGCCCCTTGGGGGTATCCTAACCTAGCTCCTTCGCCTATATATACTATTATACCCTAAAACATTGAGGAGAGCCACGGAACCACTTTTCCACCACCGCAACCTTCTGTACCCATGAGATCCCATCTAGGGCCCTTTTTCGGCGTCCTGCCTTCGATCACGGAGGGCTTATACATCAACACCATTGCCTCCCCGATCATGCGTGAGTAGTTTACCTCAGACCTATGGGTCCATAGCTAGTAGCTAGATGGCTTTTTCTCTCTCTCTTTGATTCTCAATACCATGTTCTCCTCAATGTTCTTGGAGATCTATTCGATGTAATATTATTTTGTGGTGTGCTTGCCGAGATCCAATGAATTGTGGATTTATGATAGATTATCTATGAATATTATTTGGTTCTTCTTTGAATTCGTATATGCATGATTTGATATCTTTGCAAGTCTCTTCGAATTATCGGTTTAGTTTGGCCTACTAGATTGATCTTTCTTGCAATGGGAGAAGTGCTTAGCTTTGGGTTCAATCTTGCGGTGTCCTTTCCCAGTGACAGTAGGGGCAGCAAGGCACGTATTGTATTGTTGCCATCGAGGATAAAAAGATGGGGTTTTCATCATATTTCTTGAGTTAATTCGTCTACATCATGTCATCTTACTTAATGTGTTACTCTATTCTTTATGAACTTAATACTCTAGATGCAGGCAGGAGTCGGTCGATGCATGGAGTAATAGTAGTAGATGCAGAATCATTTCGGTCTACTTGACACAGACGTGATGCCTACGTTCATGGTCATTGCCTTAGATATCGTCATAACTTTGCGCTTTTCTATCAATTGCTCGACAGTAATTTGTTCACCCACCATAATATTTGCTATCTTGAGAGAAGCCACTAGTGAAACCTATGGCCCCCAGGCCTCTTTTCCATCATATTGAATCTCTTTTACATCTTACTAGTTTCCGATCTACAATTTTGCAATCTTTTACTTTCCGATCTATAAACCAAAAATTACAAAAATATTTACTTTACCCATTATCTATCTCTACCAGATCTCACTTTTGCAAGTGACCGTGAAGGGATTGACAACCCCTTTATCGCGTTGGGTGCAGGTTGTTGATTGTTTGTGTAGGTGTCTGGTGACTTGTATGTTGTCTCCTATTGGATTGATACTTTGGTTCTCAAACTAAGGGAAATACTTATGCTACTTTGCTGCATCACCATTTCCTCTTCAAGGGAAAACCCAACACAAGCTCAAGAGGTAGCAAGAAGGATTTCTGGCGCCTTTGCCAGGGAGATCTGCATCAAGTCAAGCCATACCAAGTACCCATCATAAACTCTTCTCCCTTGCATTACATTATTCTCCATTCGCCTCTCGTTTTCCTCTCCCCCACTTCTAAAACGATTTTCGAAAACCTTTGCCCTTTCTTCGCGCCTTTTCCATTCATCTCTTTTTTCTTGCTTCTTGTGTGCTTATGTGTTGGATTCCTTGCTTTGTCACGATGGCCCAAGATAATACCAAATTGTGTGACTTTTCCAATACAAACAACAATGATTTTATTAGCACTCCAATTGCTCCCACTACTAATGCTGAATCTTGTGAAATTAATGTTGCTTTGTTTAATCTTGTTATAAAAGATCAAATTTGTGGCCTTCCTAGTGAAGATGCCGCATCCCATCTTAACAATTTCATTGATTTATGCAATATGCAAAAGAAGAAAGATGTGGATAATGATATTGTTAAATTGAACCTATTTCCATATTTTCTTAGAGATCGTGCTAAAACTTGGTTTTCATCTGTGCCTAAAAATAGTATTGATTCGTGGAACAAGTGTAAAGATGCTTTCATCTCTAAGTATTTTCCTCCCACCAAGATTACCTCCCGTAGGAACAATATTATGAATTTTAAGCAACTTGATCATGAGCATGTTGCACAATCTTGGGAGAGGATGAAATTGATGATACATAATTACCCTAGACATGGTTTGAATTGGTGGATGATTATACAAAAATTTTATGCCGGATTTAATTTTGCTTCTAGAAATCTTTTAGATTCGGCCGCGGGAGGCAATTTTATGGAAATCATTTTAGGAGAGTCCACTAAGCTCCTAGATAATATTATGGTTAATTCTTCTCAATGGGACACCGAAAGATCCACTAGTAAAAAGGTTCAAGCGATTGAAGAGATTAATGTTTTGAGTGGAAAGATGGATGAACTTATGAAATTATTTGCTAATAAAAGTGTTTCTTCTAATCCTAATGATATGCCTTTGTCCACTTTGATTGAGAATAATAATGAATCTATGGATGTGAATTTTGTTGGTAGGAACAATCTTGGTAACAACGCGTATAGAGGCAATCTTAAGCCGTTTCCTAGAATTCCTCTAATAATTATGGTAATTCCTACAACAATTCCTATGTAAAATTTAATAATATGCCCTCTGATTTTGAGAATAGTGTTAAAGAAAATGTATGAGTTCACAAAAGAATTTCAATGCTTTGATTGAAGAAAAATTTCTCAAGATTGATGATTTGGCTAGGAATGTGGATAGAATTTCTCTTGATGTTGATTCTTTGAAACTTAGATCTATCCCACCTAAGCATGATATCAATGAGTCTCCCAAATCCATGAGAATTTCCATTAATGAGTGCAAATAAAAGACCGCTAAGATGCGTGCTAAAAAGATTAGTTTGTAAAAGCGTGTTCTTCTAGTTTTCATGATAATAACGATGAAGATCTAAAAGTGATTGATGTGACTCCTATTAAATCTTTGGTTTCCAATATTAAACTTGATAAATATGGGGCTGGAGATGAGTCAACTTTAGCTAAAAGGTGTCCCAATGACTCGGAGTTTTAGATCTAGATGCAAAAATTGATAAAAGTGGGATTGGAGAGGTCAAGACTTTAAGTAGCGATGAACCCACTCTTTTGGATTTCAAAGAATTTAAGTATGATAATTGTTCTTTAATAGATTGTATTTCCTTATTGCAATCTGTGTTAAATTCTCCTCATGCTTATAATCAAAACAAAGATTTTACTAAACATATTGTTGATGCTATGATGCAATCTTTTGAAGAAAAGCTTGAATTAGAAATTTCTATCCCTAGAACACTTTATGATGATTGGGACCTACTATTAAGATTAAAATTAAAGATTATGAATGCTATGCTTTGTGTGATTTGGGTGCTAGTGTTTCCATTATTCTAAAAACTTTGTGTGATGTGTTAGGTTTCCGTGAATTGGATGATTGTTCTTTAAATTTGAATCTTGCGGATTCCACTATTAAGAAACCTATGAGAAGGATTAATGATGTTCTTATTGTTGCAAATAGGAATTATGTTCCCGTATCTTTCATTGTTCTTGATATAGATTGATATCCTACATGTCCTATTATTCTTGGTAGACCTTTCCTTAGAACGATTAGTGCAATTATTGATATGAAAGAAGTAAACATTAGATTCCAATTTACGTTAAGGAAAGGCATGGAATAATTTCCTAGGAATAAAATTAAATTGCCTTATGAATCTACTATGAGAGCCACTTATGGATTGAATACCAAATATGGCAATACCTGGATCTATTCGTGTTTTTATGCCTAGCTAAGGGCGTTAAACGATATCGCTTGTTGGGAGGCAACCCAATTTTATTTTTGTTCTTTGCTTTTTGTTCCTGTTTAGTAATAAATAATTCATCTAGCCTCTGGTTATATGTGGTTTTATGTTTTAATTAGTGTTTGTTCCAAGTGGAACCTTTAGGATAGCTTACTGTGATAGTTGTGTTGATCCTGCTGAAAATCAGAAACTTTTGCTCTTAGTAAATTAGTTTTGAAAATTCAGAGAAATGTGATTTTGATCTGAATCTTTTGGCTTTGGATTGGTACATAAATTTGTCAGGTTATACTAATTTGTATGGGTTTTTGGGGTTACATAAGTATTCGAGAGTTACAGATTACTGCAGACTGTTCTATTTTTGACAGATTCTGTTTTTCGCCTGTTGTTTGCTTATTTTGATGAATCTATGGGTAGTATCGGGGGGTATGAACGATGGAAAAGTTGGAATATAGTAGATATTACACCAATATAAACAAAGAATGAGTTTTAAACAGTACCTTTAAGTGGTGATTTATTTTCTTGTACTACCGGAGCTCATGAGATTTTCTGTCGAGTTTTGTGTTGTGAAGTTTTCAAGTTTTTGGTAAGGATTTGATGGACTATGGAATGAGGAGTGGCAAGAGCCTAAGCTTGGGGATTCCCAATGCACTCAAAGGTAATATTCAAGGACAACCAAAAGCCTAAGCTTGGGGATGCCCCAGAAGGCATCCCCTCTTTCATCTTCGTCTATCGGTAACTTTACTTGAGGCTATATTTTTATTCACCACATGATATGTGTTTTGCTTGGAGCGTCTTGTATGATTTGAGTCTTTGCTTTTTAGTTTACCACAATCATCCTTGCTGTACACACCTTTTGGGGGAGACACACATGAATCGTGATTTATTAGAATACTCTATGTGCTTCACTTATATCTTTTGAGCTAGGCAATATTGCTCTAGTACTTCACTTATATCTTTTTAGAGCATGACGGTAGCTTAATTTTATAGAAACTATTGAACTCTCATGCTTCACATATATTATTTTGAGAGTCTTTTAGAACAGCATGGTAATTTTCTTGGGTTATAAAACTAGTCCTAATATGATGGGCATCCAAGAGGGATATAATTAAAACTTTCATATGAAGTGCATTGAATACTATGAGAAGTTTGATTCTTTATGATTGTTTTGAGATATGAAGATGGTGATATTAGAGTCATGCTAGTGGAGTAGTTGTGAATTTGAGAGATACTTGTGTTAAAGTTTGTGATTCCCGTAGCATGCACGTATGGTGAACCATTATGTGATGAAGTTGGCGCATGATTTATTTTTTGATTGTCTTCCTTTGTGTCGAGGTCGGGATCGCGCGATGGTTAACTCCTACCAACCCTTCCCCTAGGAGCATGTGCGTAGTACTTTGTTTCGATAACTAATAGATATTTGCAATAAGTATGTGAGTTCTTTATGACTAATGTTGAGTCCATGTATTATACGCACTCTCACCCTTCCACCATTGCTAGCCTCTCTTGTCCCGCGCAACTTTTGTCGATACCATACACCCACCATTAACTTCCTGAAAGCATCCACCATACCTACCTATTATGGCATTTCCATAGCCATTCCGAGATATATTGCCATGCAACTTTCCACCGTTCCGTTTATTATGACACGCTCCATCATTGCCATATTGCTTTGCATGATCATGTAGTTGACATCGTATTTGTGGCAAAGCCACCGTTCATAGTTTTTTCATACACGTCACTCTTGGATCATTGCACATCCCGGTACACCGCCGGAGGCATTCACATAGAGTCATATTTTGTTCTAAGCATTGAGTTGTAATTCTTGAGTTGTAAGTAAATAAAAGTGTGATGATCTTCATTATTAGGGCATTGTCCCATTTGAGGAAAGGATGATGGAGACTATGATTCCCCCACAAGTCGGGATGAGACTTCGGACGAAAAATAAAAAAGAAAAGAAAAAAAAAGAGGCCATAAAAAGAGAGAGAGAAGACCCAAATAAAACAATGAGAGAAAAATAGAGAAGGGACAATGTTACTATCCTTTTACCACACTTGTGCTTCAAAGTAGCACCATGATCTTCATGATAGAGAGTCTCCTATGTTGTTATTTTCATATACTAGTGGGAATTTTTCATTATAGAACTTGGCTTGTATATTCCAATGATGGGCTTCCTCAAAATGCCCTAGGTCTTCGTGAGCAAGTGAATTGGATGCACACCCACTTAGTTTCTTTTTGAACTTTCATACACTTATAGCTGTAGTGCATCCGTTGCGTGGCAATACCTACTCACTCACATTGATATCTATTGATGGGCATCTCCATAGCCCGTTTGTAAGGGCATATTTATCCCTAAGGTGTTTTGGTGATTGACGACAATGCTTTTGCGGACTAATCATGTGTGTTGAGTTTTTCAGAGATTCATCCTTTGGCACGAGACGATTCCCTCCCCTCGGAGTTTTATTCAAGACGGTGCAGCTCTTTCGTTTCTATGTTGGTGGACTAGTTTCGTAGGAGTCACCATACTATCAAGAGGGGGTCTGCTTTGGCAAGGCTAGGGTGGAATCAACACATACACATCATTGTCACACCCTCTGAGCCTTTTCGCTTCAATGGAGAGCCCATTCCCCTTCGTTGAGCACCGTTTTGTCCTAGCAGTAGTACCGCGGGCCACAATGGTAGTACCGCCCGCGTGCTACAAGCGGCAGTACTGCTCCATAGCAGTAGTACCGCTTGAAGCCCTCCGCCATAGTACCGCTGCGGCTCCGTGCTCCTACCGCCTCGACTCGAGGGTTCTTTTCTTGTGTCAGGTTTTGTGGCACTAGTTGCGGTAGTAGATGCGGTAGTACTGCTCTTAAGTGGTAGTACCACCCTTACCTCCATGGTAGTACCGCTCTGGGTCCAGATCCTTCGCTCCTCCCTTCTACGCGGCAGTACCGCAAGGTGGGATGGTAGTACCACTGGCCACAGCGGTAGTACCACCCACCCTAGCGGTAGTACCGCTCTGGGTCCAGATCCTTCGCTCCCCTCTTCTGCGCGGTAGTACCGCTCTCTGCAGGGCTGCTTTGGGGGGTAATAGTTGGATTGTTCCCCCCACTATAAGGGGGTCTTCTTCCCCAAAGTTGACCTACCTCTTCCCCCAAAAGCTCCATTGTTGCTCCAAGCTCCATTTTCGCCCGATCTCTCTCCCTAGCCAATCAAACTTGTTGATTTGCTCGGGATTGGTTGAGAAGGCCCCGATCTACACTTCCACCAAGAGAAATTAATTCCCCCACTAATCCCTAGCGAATCTTGTTACTCTTGGGTGTTTGAGCACCCTAGACGGTTGAGGTCACCGCGGAGCCATAGTCCATTGTTGTGAAGCTTCATGGCGTCGTTGGGAGCCTCCAATTAAGTTGTGGAGATAGCCCCAACCTTGTTTGTAAAGGTTCGGTCGCCACCTTTAAGGGCACCAATAGTGGAATCACGGCATCTCACATTGTGTGAGGGCGTGAGGAGAATACGGTGGCCCTAGTGGCTTCTTGGGGAGCATTGTGCCTCCACACCGCTCTAACGGAGACGTACTTCCCCTCAAAAGGAAGGAACTTCGGTAACACATCCTCGTCTCCATCGGCTCCACTCTTGGTTATCTCGTGCCTTTACTTGTGCAAGCTTATTTGTGTTGTATCCCTTGCTTGCTTGTGCACTTGTTGTTTGTTGCATCATATAGGTTGCTCACCTAGTTGCATATCTAGACAACCTACTTTGATGCAAACTTTAATTTGGTAAAGAAAAGCTAAAAATTGTTAGTTGCCTATTCACCCCCCTCTAGTCAACTATATCGATCCTTTCACCGTTGATACACCTAGTTGATGTGAGACTATCTTCTCAGTTTTTGTCTTCTGCACAACCACCATATTCTATTCCACCGTAGTGCTATATCCATGGCTCACGCTCATGTATTACGTGAAGATTGAAAAAGTTTGAGAACATCCAAAGTATGAAACAATTGCTTGGCTGAAACCGGGGTTGTGCATGATTTAAATATTTTGTGTGATGAAGATAGAGCATAGCCATACTATATGATTTTGTAGGGATAGCTTTCCTTGGCCGTGTTATTTTGAGAAGTCATGATTGCTTTGTTAGTATGCTTGAAGTATTACTGTTTTTATGTCAGTATTAACTTTTTGTTTTGAATCTTTCGGGTCTGAACATTCATGCCACAATAAAAGAAATTACATGGATAAACATGTTAGGTAGCATTCCACATCAAAAATTCTATTTTTATCATTTACCTACTCGAGGACGAGCAGGAATTAAGCTTGGGGATGTTTGATACGTCTCCAACGTATCTATAATTTTTGATTGTTCCATGCTATTATATTATCTGTTTTGGATGTTTAATAGGCATTTATATGCTATTTTATATTATTTTTTGGACTAACGTATTAATCGAGAGCCCAATGCTAGTTTCTGTTTCTTTCGTGCCTAATTTAGAGTTTCACAGAAAAGGAATACCAAATGGAGTCCAAACGGAATGAAACTTTCGCGATGATCTTTCTTGGACTAGAAGGAAACCAGAAGACTTAGAGATGAAGTCGGAGACGCAATGAGGCGGCCACGAGGCAGGAGGGCGCGCCTAGGGGGTAGGGCGCGCCCCCTACCTTCTGGGCCCCCTGAGGGTCTCCCGACCTAGCTCCTTCATCTATATATACTCTTATACCCTAAAAACATCAAGGAGAGTCACGAAACCACTTTTCCGCCGCTGCAACCTTCTGTACCCGTGAGATCCCATCTAGGGACCTTTTTCGGCGTCCGACCGGAGGGGGATTCAATCACGGAGGGCTTCTACATCAACACCATTGCCTCTCCGATGATGCGTGAGTAGTTTACCTCAGACCTACGGTCCATAGCAGTAGCTACATGGCTTCTTCTCTCTCTCTTTGATTCTCAATACCATGTTCTCCTCAATGTTCTTGGAGATCTATTCAATGTAATATTCTTTTGTGGTGTTTTTGTCGAGATCTGATGAATTGTGGATTTATGATCAGATTATCTATGAATATTTTTTGGTTCTTCTCTGAATTTTTATATGCATGATTTGATATCTTTGGAAGTCTCTTTGAATTATCGGTTTAGTTTAGCCTACTAGATTGATCTTTCTTGCAATGGGAGAAGTGCTTAGTTTTGGGTTCAATCTTGTGATGTCCTTTCCCAGTGACAATAGGAGCAGCAAGGCACATGTTGTATTGTTGCCATCGAGGATAAAAAGATGGGATTTTCATCATATTGCTTGAGTTATTTCCTCTACATCATGTCATCTTACTTAATGCGTTACTCTGTTCTTTATGAACTTAATACTCTAGATGCAGGCATCAGTCGGTCGATGTGTGGAGTAATAGTTGTAGATGCAAAATCGTTTCGGTCTACTTGACACGGACGTGATGCCTATGTTCATGATCATTGCCTTAGATATCATCATAACTTTGCACTTTTCTATCAGTTGCTCGGCAGTAATTTGTTCACCCACTGTAATATTTTCTATCTTGAGAGAAGCCACTAGTGAAACCTATGACCCTAGGCCTCTTTTCCATTATATTGAATCTCTTTTACATCCTACTAGTTTCCAATCTACTATTTTGCAATCTTTTACTTTCCGATCTATAAACCAAAAATACCAAAAATATTTACTTTACCGTTTATCGATCTCTACCATATCTCACTTTTGCAAGTGACCGTGAAGGGATTGACAACCCCTTTATCGCGTGGGTGCAAGTTGTTGATTGTTTGTGCAGGTATTCAGTGACTTTTGCGTTTTCTCCTACTAGATTGATACCTTGGTTCTCAAACTGAAGGAAATACTTACGCTACTTTGCTGCATCATCCTTTCCTCTTCAAGGGAAAACCCAACGCAAGCTCGAGAGGTAGCAGAGCCACCTTCGTGAGGCTAAGGGTGCAAATGCTTAACGTAGAGTACCCATCAGGAGGCATGCGCGCTCGCAATTTTCCTTCTAGGTATCACGCAAGCGGGGGCTGGGTGCCTGCGTTTGGGTCTGATCCAACAGTGCCAGTAAACCTAAGTGACTAAGCTTTGGCTCGTGGGTCTGCTCCCATGCATGTCACCTCACCAAGGTCTGGATACGGTCCTGCGCTTGGGTCTGACCCAGTGGCACCACTAAACCCAAGTGACGGAGCTCTGGCTCGTGGGCCTGCTCCTGTGCACGTCACCTTACCAAGGTTTGGACATGGTAGTGGCACTTGGGTCAGACCCAACAGCGCCACTAAACCCATGTGACTGAGCTCTGGCTCGTGGGCCTGCTCCCATGCATGTCATGTCACCAAGTCCTTGGTAATTGTCTCCTCGTGTGATACCCACAAGCAACCTCGCGGGTGTGCGCTGCCTCCCTATTTTGCGAAAACTTGGCAATCTTCTTGATGCAGTGCGCAAGAGGCTTCATAAGCACGCCTCCACGGGGGACCTCGCAAACTCTACTTCGTGAGGTAGTCACCACCGTTAAGTACCCGCGAGGGGCCTCCCAGATGGGCAGCCGCTGCAAGGCACGACCCACAAGCAGCCTCACGAGCATGTGTTGCCTCTCTACCTGCAAAAACTCGGCAATTTCATCGGCACAGGGCACCGGAGGCATCGGGAGCACCCCCTCGGGAGGCCTTACGGGCAACGCCCCGTTGGCAGGGGGCTTCAGGAGTGAGCAGCCCTGGCGATGGTGCCACACCAAGCGTCACACCGCGAAAAGCTAAGTCTAGTGTGCCTTGAGGGCCATTTGCAACTCCCCTTAAACCCCTCCATGCATGGCCTCACTGAGCGCTGATTTTTTCCTTCACGCAAGCTACTTGCATGTCAAAGGGCTTATTTTCCTGAGCATCGCACCTCGGAAGCCCCTACCGCCTCGCAGACCACTACACCCACTGGCCTTGTCTAGGCACTTGTCATAACATACCACCAATGGTCGTAGGTCACTCGAGGGCTTGGTCCTGATGACGTAGAACACCAACGCGAGCAAGAAAAGAAAAATGAGCCTCACAGAGAGCACATGCGACATCAAAATGCTTAGTACTTAATACAAGTCTTTGCGAGAATGTCATCCTCACGCCCTAACAGGGCTACAATGGTTTTGATGCAGAAAAAAGGAGTCTAGGTGCAGTGCGACTCATCTTCAGAGCTCGCCTCGGGCACTCCCCGCACCTAGTCAGAGTCATCAACCTAGCTCTTGATGCTTCAGGAGCTTTCATCGCTTTCTCTCCTGCTAGAGGAGTCGGTGCCGGTACCGCTCTTGCTCTTTGCACAACACTCTACGCTACCGCCGGAGACCCCGAAGAACTTATGAGGAGGGTAGTGGCTCCATCGTACCTGAACTGCAGGACCTGCCCGCGCTTCAGGTCACAGGAGCAGGCAAACGACTTCCACCCCCTCGTCAAGAACATGAAGTCGGTAGGATAGAACTCCACCACCACCCAGGAGGGGCCACTGCAACCACCGTCCACCTGCAGCCACAGGCCTGGGGGCTCGCTATCCTCCATCGCCCTCGCAAAGGAGTCTAGGAGTCGGAGCCAGCTGCGGGGCCAACGATGCAGCCCCATGATGAACTCGTGCGCCGCCTCTGCTGTGTGGGCCTTTGCCCAGGTAGGAAGGGTGGGCTCTCCACTACGCCTACCCCGGCCTCGAATGTCATGGCCTCAATGACCTCAGGGCACTATCCTTTTGCGGGCGCTGGGGCTGGCCTATGTAGCGGCGATCGATGATCGCGACCGGCCCCGGAGGTGGGCCCTTGTTGTAGCAGCAGAGGCATGGGCTCGGCCTCTACCCCTCACTAGAGCCTGCTCCGACGGCGGCACCTCCTCAACCATCGCCTTGCCCTTTGCAGCAGCGGAGTGTTTCCTCTTGGTGCCATGGCAACAGCGGTGGGCGGAGATTGGAAGTGGAGAAGAGGAAGAAGCAGATGAGTAGTGCGAAGGAAGGCCGGGCGTCCAGGAAAGCAACGATGGCCCCCGCGCCCCACACGGGCGGTTTTATGGCAGAGCCGACAGTTACCGAGGCATCGTGGGAAGTGGGGGTGCCCCTGTCCCATCATGCTGCCACGCCTCCTTCCCTGGGCCTGATGGTCTTAGGCTCTGTGTCGTTTCCCTCCTCAACAGTCGAAGCATGCGCTCTGCGGGCCCGGGGGCTACTGTAGGCCCAGTGGGAACCATGGTACCACGGGCCATCTGCCTACAACACAAGAAGGGCTCCCTTGTCCTATCTGATGAGGCATCCCACCAGCAGGTGTCGCGAAGCCATCAGCCTTGCGAGGGCCTTGCCCCGCAAGGGGCTTCCCCTGCGAAGGACTTCATCAAGACCTGCACCGCATGGAGCATCCTCGCGAGGTGCCCTTCCATGAGGCCTCCCGAGGAACCCCAGTGGCACAGGTCGCATGACCATCACATGGGCGACGTCATCAGAGCAGGTGCCAGCCTTCGAGGCCAGGGCGGTTTCCCCTTTAGTGATAAGGGGCTGCTGCATCAGCCTGCGCCAAAGCAAGTCCCAATGGTTTCCCCTTTGGTGAAAGAAGACCGAGACGAAGGCGCGGCAGGACAGAGGTCATCGTGGAGCCCCTAGCGTGTCATGGATAACACTTTAACAGCCAAAGACCACCTTTTATCAGGATAAGCACCGACTCATGTCCCCTTTCAATTTGCCGCCATGTGGTAGCCCTTTCCCGCTCATATTTTTGGGGAAGAGGCCCAAGGCACCTATATAAGGGACAGAGCAATCACAGTAGCAAAGGATCGACCCCTGCTCAAAACCATAGTGCCATTGCTACTACCGAAGAGCTCTGGCTTGCCTTGTAGGTCCTAGAGCATTGTCCACAAGCAATACAACCAAGCAGGAGTACAGTTTTACATAGCACAGTGGCCCAAACCTGGGTAGCTTATCGTGTCCTTGCCGTGCCTAGCTTGTAGCCTCGTGGACGTAAACCAGGCCCCCAGAGCTTGAACCAGTATTTTGGAAGATTTCCCGTGGCTTAAGATCAATCTCCCGACAAGGCCCTAGAGCCTGGCCAGCGCATCCCCACTCCCAATCTAGGGAGCGGGTCATCTTCATCCCCCACCTCGTCTGAGGTCTGGGTTCCCCCTGCACCCCTTTGTGCAGGGGATCTATGTTGCCCCTAGACTTGTCTAGCAGTCTTTAAGCAAATCAGTAGAAAAATACAATTGTCCAAAGGCTTGTGATACGGTGGACGTGTATAATGGACGTCTAACCACAGTAGCCCCCGATCCCTGAGTGAGATGCCGAGATCTTACTCGGGGGTCTTATGAGGAACTAAAAGTTTGGTAAAAGCGAACACGTAGTAGCCCTCGAGACCCTGGTCGGATTGCAAAATCCGACCAGGGGATCAATGTTGTCCGGGGAAGATAACTATGTCTGTTGCAGGTTTCAGCCTCAGTTTCAGTGTCCAACTCGAAAGAGTTGGAGGACCTGAACCACAAGTTGGACTGGTCCCAGAAGGACATAGATCTGCTCAAGAAGCAGATGGAGAAATCTAAAGGTAAATGTCAAAAAACTGTCAGCATCCTCTAGTTATATTGCAAGCATGGATGTACTGTTGTAAGCATTAATTAAAATGCCAATCTTTGCGCAGCTGCCTCTTAGGAGCTTGAGAAAGTTCGGTCCAAGCTGAAAACAACTCGACAAAAGGCCAAGTAGCAGATGGCTGAGACAGCACGGGCCAGTGTGGAGTTGGTCATAGAAAAAGAGTCCAACAAGCAGCACGTGGCCCGGGTTGCCGAGGTCGAAGAAGACCTGAAGGGACTTTATGTGCAGCGCAATGATATTTAGGAGGAAAGAACAAGCTATCCTACGAGCTGGCCACAACCAATTTGACCTATAAGGAGGCCACGAACCATGCCTCATGAGATGCTTCATCAGGTGAAGCAGATCACCGCCGGTAAGCCCTACCTGCTTCGCTGCATATTTGGTGACCATCGATTTGCTTATCTTACGCAAGTATGGCACTCTTCAAAGGCCTTTGGGGACCTGCACGTAGTACCTCAGATGTCGGTGCCTACTTTGCTTCCTATCCTAGCGAGTCCGAGGAGAACACCTTTTGGGCCTAGTTCCAGGCGCTCGAGCACCCGCCGCTCCTCAACAACCAGATTAAGCAGCTAGCGGCGCTATTCCATGCAGCTCGACCGATGATGCAGGACATCTGTATTAACCTCTGGTCGGGTCAGCCGATGCCGACCAGCTTCTTCAGCCTGGTGAGAATGCTTCGACTGAACAGCCCCCAGGTGGAAAAGTGGAAGCGGTCGGCTTGTCTGGGGGTGAAAAGGGCATATGTGTCTACAATGGTGCATTACTCGAATATAAAGCCACTGGACATTGCCTCCGGCCCTCCAGGAGGAAAGGATCAGACGCTGGAACAATTCCTGGCCGCAGTGCACGAAGGTGCTGGGTGATAGAGGCCCAGTGCTCTAAGGCCGAATTTAGGTTCCCTCAGTATGCCAAGGAATTTGTAGAAAACAAGTATATTTTACATAATGATCAATTTTATCCAATGTTTTATTACTCCTCCTCTGTGAATGTTTGTAATTCTAAAAGCGGCCAATCGTCGGCTTCTATCCCTGGTAGATACTACCCAGGGTGTTCCTTTAAAATGTGTGCACCCTTAGCTGATGTCTTAGAGCCCTAGAGGCGGCGGCGTATTTAAAGAAACCAGGCAATTAGATTATAAATGCTTGATAACTTTCACTTAGTCATAGGAGCATGATTTGTGTAGTAGTTGAGCTAGCCCCCGGTGCAGCAGTGAATGGACTAGCCAAGGTGCACCTAGCTTAACACCTTGGCCCTTGTAATAGGGGCCCTTCATTTATCATGGTCTAACCACTAGCAGATTTTAGTTGGACATTCTCTTCGGACTGCCGACTAGTTTGCGCTTATTGTGATAGTTGATTTTTGGATTTCTGCACCGAGGTGCTTGGCCATTCGAGCTGGAAGTACAGTCGCGGTGGTTCTCCCTTTACATTCCTTACCGAACATAGCGGAACATAAGAGGTAAGCAAAGGAGTCGGGCAACCCAATCATTGACCCAAATCACAATTTGAAACTAATGCATATAATGCTATATTCAAGATGCCGAACAATTTATCATACTTGATCATAGGCTTGATTCTAAATCTGAGCCCCCGGTTGAAAGTCGGGCTCATCTGCAGGTACAGCTGAAGGGCCAGAGAAAAAAAAGAGCGATGCATGCTAGGACTGCAAAAAGGTCTGTTTTATTATTTATGGGGCTCAATCATAAATGCCGAGTTTTTTACATAGGTGAACCATAACCAATACAAAGAGTATGCGAGAAACAAAAATAATGGAGTGTGATACAGGGCTTTAATGGACCAGCCATTTGAACTGTATCTTTTTCGGCCGCAAGTCCGCACCTCTGTGCTATTGACCAGCTCTGCTTTGTCGATGCCAAGGGTATAAGAGGACGGTCCGGTAGTCCGCATAGGTTGTGTTTGATGCATCCAAAATGTGGGGGCCCTTATGAGGCTAGGTCCATAGTGACAGCTTGATGCTACCGAAATATACTTACTGGTGGGCCTTTATTGTGCCGAGAAGATCGCCTGGCATATGAGTGTGTTCGATTAAGCTGAGATGACCCGCCCTACTTTTGTGCTCCCCGAGCTCCCAAGGAACTTTAAGTGCAAAGTTGTGTACTCTAGGTACATAATCTGTTACCAAGAAGAGGGAGCTGGGGAGCGTGTATCTTGATGACCCACAAGTATAGGGGATCGCAACAATTTTCGAGGGTAGAGTATTCAACCCAAATTTATTGATTCGACACAAGGGGAGCCAAAGAATATGTTCAAGTATTAGCAGTTGAGTTGTCAATTCAACCACACCTGGATAATTTAGTATCTGCAGCAAACTATTTAGTAGCAAAGTAGTATGGAAGTAACGGTACCAGTAGCAAAAGTAACAGTAGCAGTTTTGTAGTAATTGTAACAGTGGCAATGATAAAGTAACTAAGCAAAGACCAATATGTGAAAAGCTCGTAGGCATTGGACCAGTGATGGATAATTATGCCAGATGCGATTCCTCATGTAATAGTTATAACATAGGGTGACACAGAACTAGCTCCAATTCATCAATGTAACGTAGGCAAGTATTCTGAATATAGTCATACGTGCTTATGGAAAAGAACTTGCATGGCATCTTTTGTCCTACCCTCCCGTGGCAGCGGGGTCCTATTGGAAACTAAGGGATATTAAGGCCTCCTTTTAATAGAGTACCATACCAAAGCATTAACACTTAGTGAATACATGAACTCCTCAAACTACGGTCATCACCGGTAAGTATCCCGATTATTGTCACTATGGGGTTAATAGATCATAACACATAATAGGTGACTATAGACTTGCAAGATAGGATCAAGAACTCACATATATTCATGAAAACATAATAGGATCAAATCTGAAATCATGGCACTCGAGCCCTAGTGACAAGCATTAAGCATAGCAACATCAATCCCAGAACATAGTGGATACTAGGGATCAAACCCTAACAAAACTAACTCGATTACATGGTTTATCTCATCCAACCCATCACCGTCCAGCAAGCCTACAATGGAATTACTCACGCACGGCGGTGAGCATCATGAAATTGGTGATGGAGGATGGTTGATGATGACGACATTGATGGATTCCTCTCTCTGGAGCCCCAAACAGACTCTAGATCAGCCCTCCCGAGAGAGTTTAGGGCTTGGTGGCGGCTCCGTATCATAAAACACGATGAATCCTTCTCTCTGATTTTTTTATCCCCGAACATGAATATATGGAGTTGGAGTTGAGGTCGGTGGAGCTTCAGGGGGCCCACGAGGCAGGGGGCGCCCCCACCCTCGTGGACAAGGTGTGGCCCCCCTGGTGCTGATTCTTTCGCCAGTATTTTTTATTAATTCCAGAAAGTTGCTCCATGGATTTTCAGGTCATTCCGAGAACTTTTATTTCTGCACAAAAATAACACCATGGCAGTTCTGCTGAAAACATCGTCAGTCCGGGTTAATTCCATTCAAATCATGCAAGTTAGAGTCCAAAACAAGGGCAAAAGTGTTTGGAAAAGTAGATACGATGGAGACGTATCTACTCCCCCAAGCTTAAACCTTTGCTTGTCCTCAAGCAATTCAGTTTATAAACTGAAAGTGATAACTAAAAACTTTTACAAACTCTGTTTGCTCTTGTTGTTGCAAATATGTAAAGGCAACTTTCAAGTTTTCAGCAAAGATTATGAACTAACCATATTCACAATAACACTTAGGTCTCATGTTTACTCATATCAATGGCATAATCAACTAGCGAGCAATAATAATAAAACTCGGATGACAACACTTTCTCAAAACAACCATAATATGATATAACAAGGTGGTATATCGCTAGCCCTTTCTAAGACCACAAAACACAAATGCAGAGCACCTTCAAAGATCAAGGACTGACTAAACATTCTAATTCATGGTAAAAGAGATCCAGTCATAGTCATACCCAATATAAATTAATAATAATGCATACAAATGACAGTGGTGCTCTCAAGCGGTGCCTTTTAATAAGAGGGTGATGACTCAACATAAAAGTAAATAGATATGCCCTTTGTAGAGGGAAGCAGGGATTTGTAGAGGTGCCAGAGCTCGATTTTGAAATAGAGTTAAATAATATTTTGGGTGGCGTACTTTCACTGTCAACATAACAACCAAGAGATCTAGATATCTTCCATGCTACACACATTAGGCGATTCCCAAATAGAATGGTCAAGTTTATACTCCCCCCACCAACAAGCATTAATCCATGGCTTGCCCGAAACAACAGGTGCCTCCAACTAACAACAATCCTGGTGGAGTTTTGGTTGCAATTATTTTGATTTGATTTGAGCATGGGACTAGGCATCCTGATGACCAGCCATTTTCTCGTGAATGAGGAGCAGAGTCCACTCCTCTTGAGAATAATTCGCCTAGCATGGAAGATACAGACAACCCTAGTTGATACATGAGTTGTTCGAGCATACAAAACAGAATTTCATTTGAAGGTTTGGAGTTTGGCACATACAAATTTACTTGGAACGACAAGTAGATACCGCATATAGGAAGGTATGGTGGACTCATATGGAATAACTTTGGGGTTTATGGAGTTTGGATGCACAAGAAGTATTCCCGCTTAGTACAAGTGAAGGCTAGAAAGAGACTGGGAAGCGACCAACTAGAGAGCGACAACAGTCATGAACATCCATTAAAATTAATCAACACCAAGTGCAAGCATGAGTAGGATATAATCTACCATGAACATAAATATCGTGAAGGCTATGTTGATTTTGTTTCAACTACATGTGTAAACATGTGCCAAGTCAAGTCACTCGAATCATTCAAAGGAGGATACCACCCTATCATACCACATCACAACCGTTTTAATAGCATGTTGGCACGCAAGGTAAACCATTATAAACTCCTAGCTAAATAAGCATGGCATAAGCAACCATAATCTCTAATTGTCATTGCAAACATGTTTATTCATAATAGGCTGAATCAGGAATGATGAACTAATCATATTTACAAAAACAAGGTAGGTCGAGTTCATACCAGCTTCTCTCATCTCAATCAGTCCATCATATATCGTCATTATTGCCTTTCACTTGCACGACCAAACGGTGTGGATAATAATAATAGTGCATGTGCATTGGACTAAGCTGGAATCTGCAAGCATTCAATTCAAAGGAGAGGACAAGGTAATATGGGTTCATGGTTAAATAAAAAATAATGCATATAAGAGCCACTCAACATTTTCATTATGGTCTTCTCCTCTCGACCCCCAAAGAAAAGAAATAAAACTATTTACACGGGAAAGCTCCCAACAAGCAAAAGAAGAACGAGAAATCTTTTTGGGTTTTCTTTTAATTACTACTACAAGCATGGAAAGTAAACTAACTATTTTTTTTGGTTTTCTTAAGGTTATTCAAACACACAAGAAGAAAGCAAAAAAGAAAAATAAACTAACATGTATAGTACAATGAAAAAGTATGAGCACCGACAACTAGAATAGGTGTGTGACCATGAATGTAATGTCGGTGAGAAATACATACTCCCCCAAGCTTAGGATTTTGGCCTAAGTTGGTCTATGGCCATGGATCGAAGTTACTCTCTCTGGTGTACTAAGGAGTGTCATCTGATTGCCACTGGCTGGCAATCTCCTCCGTATCCCACTGATAAAAGGACTATCGATAAGGGTCAAGTGGTGGTTCCGGCTCAGGCTCTGGAGCTGATGTCTGGCCCTAGTACGCGTAAATGGCCTTCAGCAAGACGAGAAACATGCCTGAAGAGAAGTCAAACAAAGAGGGTGCAGGCAAGATAATAGTCTCACTATGAGTTCTATGAAATCTCAAATTATACTTAAGCATCTTCTCATCATTTTTAACAATAAACTCATGCGCTACCATACTCTTATAATCTAGAAAAGTAGGGGGCAGCAGCTTTTCCTCTTTCTCATAATGCCTAACAGGTATCCTGAAGTGTTTAGCAAGGCGCGAAGCATAGATACCTCCAAAGATGGGGCCCTTTGTGTGGTTCAGACTTAATTGTTTAGCAACAATAACGCTTAAACTAACAGTGTTATCAAGAAATACATCATGGCACAAAATAATAATATCAGGAACACTAAGGTTTCCACAGTTCCCGCGGCCAATTAAGCATCTACTAGCAAATATTGTAAAGTAACGTAGAACAGGAAAGTGTATGCTAGTAATTCTTGCATCGGAAACCTTCCTCGTTCCCCAATGGTGATCATATCAATAAATCCATCTACATCTCTATGATGTGGTTCCTCTATGCTGCCCCCGAAGGGTATCTTGCAAACCGCACAAAATTCACATAGTGGCATCTCCCTAACCTCATCATATAAATGAAACTCAACTGAAGGTGGTGATTTCTTAGCATGAAAGTAAAAATTTTGCACAAAAGTATTGGTGAGTAAGAGATACTATTCGAGCTGGCCGTGGAGGAAGTCGGTGAGGCCCGCATTATCAGCCACAGAATAAAAATCATCATGTGTCACGCCCAATATGCGATACTATCCTAAAGAGACTCAAAGGTCCCACCAAGGATAGAACCGCATATTGAAACGCTTTTGCAAGGTGGACATCATTACATCAACATTACATAAATAGATGGGGACACATACATAAGGCATACAATGCCACACGAATACAACATCATCTTACAAGAGATCAACATCCGACTACGGATGGAACACAAACAGAAACTCAAACGACATCCACCCTGCTAGACCAGGCTGCCGACCTGGAACCTATCCCCTGATCAAAGAAGAAGCAGAAGAAGCACTCCAAACAAGCAAACATCGCTCTCGTGTCATGATCATCACATAATCTGTACCTGCAACTGTTGTTGTAGTAATCTGTGAGCCACGAGGACTCAGCAATCCCATTACCATGGGTATCAAGACTAGCAAAGCTTAATGGGAAAGGAAGGGGTAAAGTGGTGAGGTTGCAGCAGCGACGAAGCAAGTATGGTGGCTAACATACGCAAATAAGAGCGAGAAGAGAAGCAAAGGAACGGTCGTCAACTAGTTATGATCAAGAAGTGATCCTGAGCTCCTACTTACGTCAATCATAATCCAAAACCATGTTCACTTCCCGGACTCCGCTGAGAAGGGACCATCACGGCTACACACGCGGTTGATGCATTTTAAATCGGATCTGGTGTCAAGTTATCTACAACCGGACATTAACAAATTCCCATCTGCCCATAACCGCGGGCACGGCTTTCAAAAGTTTATACCCTGCAGGGGTGTCCCAACTTAGCCCATGATAAGCTCTCGCGATCAACGAAGGATATACCTTCTCCCAGGAAGACCCGATCTGTCTCAGAATCCTGGTTTACAAGACATTTCGACAATGGTAAAACAAGACCAGCAAAGCCGCCCGATGCGCCGACAATCCCGATAGGAGCTGCACATATCTCGTTCTTAGGGAAACACCGGATAAGTCAAGCTACGAGTAAAGCCAACCCTCAAGTTTCCCCGAGGTGGCCCCGCAGGTTGCTCGTTTCGGACCAACACTTAGAGAAGCACTGGCCCGGGGGGGGGGGCTATAATAAAGATGACCCTTGGGTTAATTACTCCCAAGGGAAAAGTAGGTGGTGGTGAGGCAAATGGTAAAACCAAGGTTGGGCCTTGCTAGAGGAGTTTTATTCAAAGCAAACAGTCAAGGGGGTCCCATAAATCACCCAACCGCGTAAGGAACACAAAATCCGAGAAGATAACACCGGTATGACGGAAAATAGGGCGGCAAGAGTGGAACAAAACACCAGGCATAAGGCCGAGCCTTCCATCCTTTACCAAATATATAGATGCATTAATTAAATAAGAGATATTGTGATATCCCAACATAATCCTGTCCACCATGGAGCAATCTTCAAACTTCACCTGCAACTAACAACGCTATAAGAGGGGCTGAGCAAAGCGGTAACATTGCCAAGCAGTGGTTTGCTAGGAAGGGTGCAAAAGGTTAGAGGCTGACATGGTAAATTGGGAGGCTTGAAGAGCAAATGATAGGTAGCGCAGCAAAGCGATAGAACGAAGCAACTAGCATAGAAATGATAGTAGTGAGATCCAGGGTGACGGTCATCTTGCCTGAAATCCCGCTAGGAAGAAGAACGAGTCCATGAAGAAGATGAATCCACGAAGACGAACCAAGTGTAGGCGAACGAATCCTCACAATCGCAACGAAACAGGAACTATCGAGAAGAAGCACACAACATGGTAAACACACCACACATGAACAAGACATGATGAACAACAAGCATGATGCATGACAAAGTTACATGAAGCTACTCATGGCAAGAGACGATGCAAACAAGAGCAACACATCAAAGCAAGTTTAAATGAGGCCGGGAACAACATATAACAATTCCGGTAAGTCCTCATATGCAAATTTGGAAATTGGCCAGATCTGAACAAACATTAAGTTGAAGTTGATAAACAGCAAGTTAAGATGCACCAAGATGATCTACACGAGATTCTAGTCTAGTTACATATAAAGTTTGTTTAATTCGGAGCTACGGCCTAGAAGATATGAACAAAACCAGTTAAACATGGCATTGATGCAAAATGCATAAAAACGTCAAGCAAACACCTCAAAACATGGATGCAACATGATAATATGAAACTACATGCAAAATCAAGCAAGTTTCGTATAGAGCACACTCAAAACGGAGCATCGGTTCAACACACTCTATACAAGATATGACAACAATCTGTCCATAACAGCAACTAGGCATCTTGCAAGCACCAAAACAACATACTACAGTATCACAATATGAAAACAAAAGGCATGAACATGATGTACAGGTAAAGCATAACAAAACATGAACACTAAGCTATCTCTAGAAATCACTAGAACATGCTCAAACACACATGGCAAGATTGCAACTAATAATAGTTACAGATTTAGCAGAAATAACATCAGGTTGCAATGTTTAGAGATATAAAACAACATGTTACAGAAACTTATTATGGCAAACAGAGGCATGGAATGACTCTACTAATTACATAGAACAAAAGTCCTTTACTGACCATGAGCCAAAAAGGATAAGAAGATATGATGGCACCCATGTAAACATGGCAAGTTATATGACAGATACAAACATGGCAGGAACAACGATAAGTAGGCATGTTGTTGAGCTTGAACCACTCATCACATAGCAATAAATGGCATGGCAAGGCAACCAACAGTAAGAATACATGTTTATGAAGATAAGAATGGCAAGATCAAGTTCATAGGGTGCATGGATAACTAACAACAATCATGGCAACATTGAACTTAATGTTAATAGGCTGACAGCAACATTATTTAGCAAGTTGAGAGCAAGATTACAACAAGTTACAACAAGCTATAAATGCAACCAGGGGCATGGATGGATAGAGCATGACATGTATAACAAATCATCCTTAGTAAACATCTCCAGATTATGCATAGAATGACTTGTAGCAGCAGGTTTACATAGCATCACAAAATAACAGAATCAGCCTGGCCAAACAGTAACAGGAAGTACCCTACTTAACAAGCTTGATGCACTCAGTACAAGACTCACAAAAATACATGGATGGCACCCCTGTAAAGATGGCATGACATAGTTCAAAACACATGTAGACATCAACCTCATAGGATGCACACACAAAATGCAACAGAAAAGACAAATCATCAAGTTATAACAGTTTCAGCAGGTTAACATCATATAGCACTCTTGCAATGATGATTCAGGCATCAAGATGAACTCAAATGAACATGTCACAATGGAATGAAATGTTGATCATCTCATGATGAACATTTTGATATATTACACGCGCAAAACGGAGCAGTATGCAACAAGTTATGATGCGTTGAACAGGGCATGAAAATGTTGCTGAAATAGGGACTTAGACGAAAATATACCCTCCGAAAAGTTAACCCGGGACGGGACGTGCAGGACGAGGAGATCCGGGCGTGGGGGAGGCTCGTTTGGATGGAGGGAGTGGTGGATCTGATCCACTCCCTCGGATCCGGCCAGAGCTCCGGCGAGGCAAACTCCGGCGAGCTTCTCGTGGCGCGGGGAGGAGCAGGAGGTCGGCGAGGGCGACATGGAGAGGAGGGAGCAGGGAGGCGGCGCTCGGGACACGGCAAGGCGGCGGCCGGAGATGCCGGCGGGGCGGGCGGCCATGGTGCGCCGGCGGCGATGGCGGCGTGGAGGCGCCGGCGGGCGGAGGCGAGGCGCGGCGGCGAGGCGAGGCCTGGCGACACGGAGGGAGGAGCTCCAGCGGCGGGGTCCGACGAAGGACGGCGGCGAGGCCGCAGGCGACGGAGCTGGACGACTACGGGCGGATCACTGCGGCGTGGGGGCTGCGCTCGGGAGCCAGGGCACTCGGGCGGCGGCAGGCGTGGGCCCAGGCGGGCCTGCCCTGGGCTCGCGGGCAGCGGCGGCGGGGCGCGGGTGAGACGGCGGTGGAGGGACACGTGGTGGCGCATGATTCGCGGAGGGGCGGCGGCTGGACATGTCCGGCGGGATTGGACATGTCCGGCGGACGAGAGATAGGTTTGATCTCGGGTTTGCACCGAAATTTCGGGGAGGGGCACATATTTATAGGTAGAGGGAGCTAGGAGAGTCCAAACTGAGCACGGTTTTCGCCCACACGATCGTGATCGAACGACCGAGAGCATGGAGGGGGTTAGGATGGGTTTTGGGCCACTTTGGAGGGGTGTTGGCTGCACACAAAAGAGGCCTTTGCGGTTACCCGGTTAACCGTTGGAGTATCAAACGATCTCCAAATGGCACGAAACTTGACAGGTGGTCTACCGGTAGTATACCAAGGCCGCTTGGCCAACCTCGGGCCATTCTGAGAATGTTTAACACCCGCTCATAACAGGAGACGAAAAGGGGGACGCCAGAGGACATAGGAGTGCCGGATTGCAAAACGGACAACGGGGAAAATACTCGGATGCGTGAGACGAACATGTATGCAAAATGAGATGCACATGATGACATGTCAAAATGCAACACACAAGCAAATGACATGGCAACTATGGCGAATAACTGGCAGATACCTGGCGCATCGAATCCGGGGCATTACAACACTCCACTAACAAGAGATCTCGTCCCTAGATCTTAGGATCGAGACGGAAAGGAAAAAGGGTGAGGTGAAACAAGAATTCAAGAGAGGAAACAAAGAATCGAGAGCACTCGAGAAAAGAGAGGAACGATGAGAATGACAAGAATTGAAAGCTCACGGAATTAGGTAGACTATGAAACCACTCCGGTTAGAACGAGATAAGAAACGAATAAGACGGAAAGGATTTAGGCAGCACTCTGGCTGAAAATGGAAGGAATAGAACATGAATTTCACAAGACGGGATGGCACTTGATGAGATGAACAACACAATGTCTCCAGAAGAATTGAAATAGTGGAATGAAAAGAACTTAGAAGGAAGGGTTGAACGGAGTTGTTGGGAAAATCAACAACGAAAGAATAAGCTTATTGTGGTCTTATAGGTAACATCTCAAGATCATAAGGTGATAACCGGCCACAAATGGAAATGATTGGATAGCTGAGAAAAACAAAGAAATGCAAAACTCCACTTCAAAAGAATATGGAGAATTAATTTCACCTCAAGAAGCAAGAAGAAGAATACTTGAGCTCCTTCGATTAGAATCTTGATGAACTCTTTGGAGAATGAATTAAATCATGAAGAATCACCATGAAGAACTCCGGTGACAAAAGGATGGTGAGATAGAATGAAAGATGAAAAGAATAAGATTAAAGCCTTGCGGTGACTTAGATGGAGGTTCCGACGAGATGGCCGAGGAAATTTGAACTCCAGAAAAGAAAAGATGAAAACACTTGGAACTAGAATTTATTCATCAAGAACAAACTCTGAAGGAAGGAATTACTCACTTGGATGAAATAAGAATAAGATTTATTGTATGCTTATCCTTCATCAAATTAAATTGATGACAAGGAAAGGATTTTGCATACTACTTATTCTTATTGAAAAGGATTGAGAAGTGACATATCACGAACTTGAGAAGGTCTTCATGAACCACCGGTAGGATTGGAAAGAACGAATGGATTAAAATGATAATCAAGGAAAAAGAATTTTGAACAAACCACCGTAAGAATTCGAAAATGACTGATGAAAGAGACTGAATCACCGGGAAGAATTAGAAGAACAAATATGCTTGAGGGGATTTAGATGCAAAAGAACGAAGAGATAATGAGCCGATTAAAGAACACTTGAACGAAGCACCGGGATAAATGGATAACGGTAGCTGAAATGTGAGGACGAAGAATTTTTCTGGAACGACGGCCTCCGGTGAAAAGAAATGTAAAAAACTCATGAAATGCTCCGGATGGGTGAAAAGAATTCCCATAATCGAAAACAATTATGAGAGGATGGCATCAAACTTGAACTATGCATCTTTGGAAGAACGGGTAAGGATTGAAGTGGAACTATTCTTCGGTCTTCAAATGTAGAGAAAGAAGAGGAGAAACACCACTATGAATTGTTGAGATACTCCGGGAGAATGAAAAACAAAGAGTTTGAGCCAACAATTAAAATAATTTGAACGAGATCTTGGAGAAGGCATGTGACTGATGGAATCCATTCTTACGTCACACTTGAAAAGAATTGAGAATAACTCCGGAAGAATTAGAAGAGTCGGGTAAGATCATGGGAAAAGACCTGTGGGTTAGGGCCCACTAAAGAGAAAACACCGTTGGAAAGAATTGTTGAAAAGATAGACAATGCACCGGAGGAATTGAAATATTTGAATGAGGTGACACCCTCAAATTAATTGGAACACAGATGAATCTCCTGAGATGTCTTGAACACTCCGGAAGGATAAACTGGCGAGAGGCGAACGAGCAAAGGGAAATATTTGAGGTGAGGGAAAGAATACGATCGACAACGAAAAACTTGAATTTAATCCACCGAAGAAGAAAAAAAAGATGACGAATGACGAACGAGACGAGAATTCACCGGTTGAAATAATTGATGGAAGACTGAAGAGGCTCTGCACGAATGAAATTGATGGTCAAAACAGACTCAGACTCTGGGAAGAAGAGGGTGGGAGAGCGGGAAAACAAAGGCAACTGGAAGGGGAGAAACCGATGAATAACTTGAAGAGAAAAACACCGGTTAAAATTATTGAGGAAAGAAGGCAAAGACTTCGCACGAGTAGGATGGATACTCGATTACGGACTCTGACTCCAAGAAGAAAAAGGTGTGGGCGGGTGGGAAAAGGAAAACAACTGATGATTGAACTTGGCAAAGATGAAGAGGTTCGAGTCGACTTGACGAGAAATGCACCGGATAAAAGAGCTGAGAACCAACGAACAAAAAACTAACCGCGTGAACCTAAAGAAAATTTGAAGGGGAAGAGGAGTAATTCAAAACACCTACGTCAAGATTCCTCACCAGAGCGTCGAAGGTGCTGAGGAGTAAAAAGAATTCCTACTCTCCAATATAACTAGACTCCGAAAAATAAGTTTTCCTTCTAGACTCAACAACGGCCAAACTACACGATCAATCAAGGGGGCTCCTAGGGTCGGTCGAGGCTCTTATACCAACTTGTCATGCCCAATATGCGATACTATCCTAAAGAGACTCGAAGGTCCCACCAAGGATAGAACCGCATATTGAAACGCTTTTGCAAGGTGGATATCATTACATCAACATTACATAAATAGATGGGGATAGATACATAAGGCATACAATGCCACACGAATACAACATCATCTTACAAGAGATCAACATCCGACTACGGATGGAACACAAACAGAAACTCAAACGACATCCACCCTGCTAGCCCAGGCTGTCGACCTGGAACCTATCCCCTGATCGAAGAAGAAGCAGAAGAAGCACTCCAAACAAGCAAACATCACTCTTGCGTCATGATCATCGAATAACCTGTACCTGCAACTGTTGTTGTAGTAATCTGTGAGCCACGAGGACTCAGCAATCCCATTACCATGGGTATCAAGACTAGCAAAGCTTAATGGGAAAGGAAGGGGTAAAGTGGTGAGGTTGCAGCAGCGACGAAGCAAGTATGGTGGCTAACATACGCAAATAAGAGCGAGAAGAGAAGCAAAGGAACGGTCGTCAACTAGTTATGATTGAGAAGTGATCCTGAGCTCCTACGTCAATCATAACCCAAAATCGTGTTCACTTCCCGGACTCCACCGAGAAGAGACCATCACGGCTACACACGCGATTGATGCGTTTTAAATCGGATCTGGTGTCAAGTTATCTACAACCGGACATTAACAAATTCCCATCTGCCCATAACCGCGGGCACGGCTTTCGAAAGTTTATACCCTGCACGGGTGTCGCAACTTAGCCCATGATAAGCTCTCGCGATCAACGAAGGACATACCTTCTCCCAGGAAGACCCGATCAGTCTCGGAATCCTGGTTTACAAGACATTTCGACAATGGTAAAACAAGACCAGCAAAGCCGCCCGATGCGCCGACAATCCCGATAGGAGCTGCACATAACTCGTTCTCAGGGCAACACCGGATAAGTCAAGCTACGAGTAAAACCAACCCTCAAGTTTCCCCGAGGTGGCCCCGCAGGTTGCTCGTTTCGGACCAACACTTAGAGAAGCACTGGCCCCGGGGGGCTATAATAAAGATGACCCTTGGGTTAATTACTCCCAAGGGAAAAGTAGGTGGTGGTGAGGCAAATGGTAAAACCAAGGTTGGGCCTTGCTGGAGGAGTTTTATTCAAAGCGAACTGTCAAGGGGGTCCCATAAATCACCCAACCGCGTAAGGAACGCAAAATCCGGGAACATAACATCGGTATGACGGAAACTAGGGCGGCAAGAGTGGAACAAAACACCAGGCATAAGGCCGAGCCTTCCACCCTTTACCAAATATATAGATGCATTAATTAAATAAGAGATATTGTGATATCCCAACATAATCCTGTCCACCATGGAGCAATCTTCAAACTTCACCTGCAACTAACAACGCTATAAGAGGGGCTGAGCAAAGCGGTAACATAGCAAGCAATGGTTTGCTAGGAAGGGTGCTAAAGGTTAGAGGCTGACATGGCAAATTGGGAGGCTTGAAGAGAAAATGATAGGTAGCGCAGCAAAGCGATAGAACGAAGCAACTAGCATAGCAATGATAGTAGTGAGATCCAGGGTGACGGTCATCTTGCCTGAAATTCCGCTAGGAAGAAGAACGAGTCCATGAATAAGATGAATCCACGAAGACGAACCAAGCGTAGGCGAACGAATCCTCACAATCGCAACGAAACGGGAACTATCGAGAAGAAGCACACAACATGGTAAACACACCACACATGAACAAGACATGATGCACAACAAGCATGATGCATGACAAAGCTACATTAAGCTACTCATGGCAAGAGAGGATGCAAACAAGAGCAACACATGAAAGCAAGTTTAACTGAGGCCGGGAACAACATATAACAATTCCGGTAAGTCCTCATATGCAAATTTCGAAATTGGTCCAGATCTGAACAAACATTAAGTTGAAGTTGTTAAACAGCAAGTTAAGATGCACCAAGGTGATCTACACGAGATTCTAGTCAAGTTACATATAAAGCTCGTTTAATTCAGAGCTACGGCCTAGAAGATATGAACAAAACCAGTTAAACATGGCATCGATGCAAAATGCATACAAACATCAAGAAAACACCTCAAAACATGGATGCAACATGATAATATGAAACTACATGCAAAATCAAGCAAGTTTCGTATAGAGCACACTCAAAACGGAGCATCGGTTCAACACATACACTCTATACAAGATATGACAACAATTTGTCCATAACAGCAACTAGGCATCTTGCAAGCACCAAAACAACATACTACAGTACCACAATATGAAAACAAAAGGCATGAACATGATGTACAGGTAAAGCATAACAAAACATGAACACTGAGCTATCTCCTGAAATCACTAGAACATGCTCAAACACACATGGCAAGATTGCAACTAATAATAGTTACAGATTTAGCAGGAATAACATCAGGTTGCAATGTTTAGAGCTATAAAACAACATGTTACAGGGACTTATCATGGCAAACAAAGGCATGGCATGACTCTACTAATTACATAGAACAAAAGTCCTTTACTTACCATGAGCCAAAAAGGATAAGAAGATATGATGGCACCCATGTAAACATGGCAAGTTATATGACAGATTCAAACATGGCAGGAACAACGATAAGTAGGCATGTTGGTGAGCTTGAACCACTCATAACATAGAAATAAATGGCATGGAAAGGCAACAAACAGTAAGAATACATGTTTATGAAGCTAAGCATGGCAAGATCAAGTTCATAGGGTGCATGGATAACTAACAACAATCATGTCAACATTGAACTTAATGTTAACAGGCTGACAGCAACATTATTTAGCAAGTTGAGAGCAAGATTACAACAAGTTACAGCAAGCTATAAATGCAACCAGGGGCATGGATGGATAGAGCATGACATGTATAACAAATCATCCTTAGTGAACATCTCCAGATTATGCATATAATGACTTGTAGCAGCAGGTTTACATAGCATCACAAAATAACAGAATCAGCCTAGCAAAACAGTAACAGCAAGTACCCTACTTACCAAGCTTGATGCACTCAGTACAAGACTCACAAAAATACATGGATGTCACCCCTGTAAAGATGGCATGACATAGTTCAAAACACATGTAGACATCAACCTCATAGGATGCACACACAAAATGCAACGGAAAAGACAAATCATCAAGTTATAACAGTTTCAGCAGGTTAACATCATATAGCACTCTTGCAACGATGATTCAGGCATCAAGATGAACTCAAATGAACATGTCACAATGGAATGAAACATAGATCATCTCATGATGAACATTTTGATATATTACACGCACAAAATGGAGCAGTATGGAACAAGTTATGATGAGTTGAACAGGGCATGAAAATGTTGCTGAAACAGGGACTTGGACGAAAATATACCCTCCGAAAAGTCAACCCGGGACGGGACGTGCGGGACGAGGAGATCCGGGCGTGGGGGAGGCTCGTTTGGATGGAGGGAGTGGTGGATCTGATCCACTCCCTCGGATCCGGCAGGAGCTCCTGCGAGGCAAACTCCGGCGAGTTCATCGTGGCGCGGGGAGGAGCAGGAGGTCGGCGAGGGTGACGTGGAGAGGAGGGAGCAGGGAGGCGGCGCTCGGGGCACGGCAAGGCGGCGGACGGAGATGCCGGCGGGGCGGGCGGCCATGGCGCGCCGGTGGCGATGGCGGCGTGGAGGCGCCGGCGGGCGGAGGTGAGGCGCGACCAGGCGGGCGCGGCGGCGAGGCGAGGCCGGGCGACGCGGAGGGAGGAGGTCCGGCGGTGGGGTCCGGCGAAGGACGGCGGCGAGGCTGCAGGCGGCGGAGCTGGATGCCTACTGGCGGATCACGGCGGCGTGGGGGCTGCGCTCGGGAGCCAGGGCGCTCAGGCGGCGGTAGGCGCGGGCCCGGGCGGGCCTGCCCTGGGCTCGCCGGGCGCTACGGCGGGGCGCAGGCGAGACGGCGGCGGAGGGACACATGGCGGCGTAGGATCCGCGGAGGGGCGGCGGCTGGACGTGTCCGGCGGGATTGGACATGTCCAGCGGGCGAGAGATAGGTTTGATCTCGGGTTTGCACCGAAATTTCGGGGAGGGGCACATATTTATAGGTAGAGGGAGCTAGGAGAGTCCAAATTGAGCACGGTTTTCGCCCACACGATCATGATCGAACGACCGAGAGCATGCAGGGGGTTAGGATGGGTTTTGGGCCACTTTGGAGGGGTGCTGGGCTGCACACAAAAGAGGCCTTTACAGTTACCCGGTTAACCATTGGAGTATCAAACGATCTCCAAATGGCACGGAACTTGATAGGCGGTCTACCGGTACTATACCAAGGCCGCTTGGCCAACCTTGGGCCATTCCGAGAATGTTTAACACCCGCTCACAACAGGAGATGAAAAGGGGGACGCCGGAGGACATAGGAGTGCCGGATTGCAAAACAGACATCGGGGAAAATGCTCGGATGCGTGAGACGAACATGTATGCAAAATGAGATGCACATGATGACATGGCAAAATGCAACACGCAAGCAAATGACACAGCAACTGTGGAGAATAACTGGCAGACACCTGGCGCATCGAATCCGGGGCGTTACATCATGTATCCCAGCTGCTCTCAAGAACTCATCACAAGGCCATTCGCACGGCCGAACTTCCACGACGCGAGGGAGATTATACTTGGGCTTTTTATTCTCCTTACTTTGTTTATCCTTCGAGCCTTGGCTAGAAGAGCCCCTCAAAAATCACTTAATCATTTTCTAAAAATTTCTGAAATTTTTAGTAACTCAAAATAAAAGTGAATCAAGCTCAACAAAATTGATAGCAACTACTCCCACAAGTGCCTAGAGACTATATCATGCATTAGAATTACTTGGGACCAAGTAAATTTGACATGCAAGCTCAATAACAGGGTCACATAAGAAGCAAACATTTGCAATGAATAAAGCACTAGAACAAAAACTAATTGGACCATTGGAGGAGTCACATACCAAAGAATAATCCGCCAAAGCAGTTTTGTGAATGGAGCTTTGAGCAAGGAGATTGAAAATGGCAGCAAAGTGAGCTAGAACTCGTGCTTGAGCTGGATAGTGTTTTTTGGGAGGAAGAAGAAGAGCATGGATGCAGGAATAAGTGGAGGGGGGCCACCAGTGGCCCACGAGGCAGGGGGCGTGCCCCTAGGGGGTGCCCTGGATGCTCATGGCCAGGTGCTTGCTCCCCCTGCTGTGTTCTTAGTGCCAGATATTCTCAAATATTCGAGAAAAAAATCATTTTTAATTTTCAAGGCATTTGGAGAACTTTTATTTTCGGGGTATTTTTATTTTAGGGATAATTTAGAAAACAGTCAGAAAATACTATTTTTACTTTATTTAATCTAAATAACAGAAAGTAAAAGGAGGGTACAGAAGGTTGTGCCTTCTAACTTTATCCATCTCATGCTCATCAAAAGGAATCCACTAACAAGGTTGATCAAGTCTTGTTAACAAACTCATTTTGAATCGCATGAAACCGGAGAAATTTCGAAATGACACTAGGTTACCTTAACGGGGATATGAACATCCCCAATAATAAGAATATCATATTTCTTCTTAACAGTAGGAAGAGGAAATTCAAAACCTCCAATAATAATCAATGGTATTTTTCCAATAGAATTGATACTGTGAACGTTAGGTTGTTTCCTCGGAAAGTGTACCATATGCTCATTTCCATTAACATGAAAAGTGACATTGCCTTTGTTGCAATCAATAACAGCCCATGCAATATTCAAAAAGGGTCTACCGAGGATAATTGACATACTATCATCCTCAGGAATATGAAGAATAACAAAGTCCGTTAAGATAGTAACGTTTGCAACCATAACAGGCACATCCTCACAAATACCGACAGGTATAGCGATTGATTTATCGGCCATTTGCAAAGATATTTCAGTAGGTGTCAACTTATTCAATTCAAGTCTACGATATAAAGAGAGAGGCATAACACTAACACCAGCTCCAAGATCACATAAAGAAGTTTTAACATAGTTTCTTTTAATGGAGCATGGTATAGTTGGTACTCCTGGATCTCCAAGTTTCTTAGGTATTCCACCCTTAAAAGTATAATTAGAAAGCATGGTGGAAATTTCAGCTTCCGATATCTTTCTTTTATTTGTAATAATATCTTTCATGTACTTAGCATAAGGATTCACTTTAAGCATTTTAGTCAAACGCATACGCAAAACGATAGGTCTAATCATTTTAGCAAAGTGCTCAAAATCCTCATCATCCTTTTTCTTGGATAGTTTAGGAGGAAAAGTCATGGGTTTCTAAACCCAGGGTTCTCTTTCTTTACTGTGCTTCCTAGCAACAAAGTCTCTCTTATCATAATGTTAATTTTTTGATTGTGGGTTATCAAGATCAACAGCAGGTTCAACCTCTATATCATTGTTATTGCTAGGTTGAGCATCAACATGGACATTATCATTAACATTATCACTATGTTCATATTCATCACTAGATTGTGTTTCAGCATCAGAAATAGAAATATCATTGGGATTCTCAGGTGTGTGAATGACAGGTTCACTAGAAGCATGCAGAGTCCTATCATTTTTCTTTTTCTTCTTTTTAGGACTAGGTGCAGCTACATTATTTCTCTGAGAATCTTGTCAATTCTCTTAGGGTGGCTCTCAGGATACAAAGGTTCCTGAGTCATTTTACCCGTTCTAGTTGCTACTCTAACAGCAAAGTCAGGTTTATCATTATTTAATTCATTGAGCAAATCATTCTGAGCCTTAAGCACTTGTTCTGCTTGAGTGGTAACCATGGAAGCATGTTTACTAGTGAGTTTAAGTTCATCCTTAACCCTAGACATATAATCACTCAAGTGTCCAATCATATAAGTATTACTTTTCAATTGTCTACCAACATAAGCATTGAAATTTTCTTGTTTAGCCATAAAGTCATCAAATTCATCCAAGCATTGGCTAGCAAACTTAGTAGACGGGATTTCAACTTTATCATATCTATAGAGAGAATTTACCTTTACTACCTGTGTCGGGTTATCAAGACCATGTATTTCTTCGATAGGTGGCTGAGGGAGTCCTGGATTAGGGGGTGTCCGGATGGCCGGACTATGACCTTTGGCCGGACTACCGGACTATGAAGATACAAGATTGAAGACTTCGTCCCGTGTCCGGATAGGGACTTTCCATGGCGTGGAAGGCAAGCTTGGCGATACGATATGAAGATCTCCTCCCATTGTAACCAACTCTGTGTAACCCTAGCCCTCTCCGGTGTCTATATAAACCGGAGAGTTTTAGTCCATAGGAGAGATAACAATCATACCATAGGCTAGCTTCTAGGGGTTAGCCTCTCTGATCTCATGGTAGATCAACTCTTGTAATACCCATATCATCAATATCAATCAAGCAGGAGTAGGGTTTTACCTCCACCGAGAGGGCCCGAACCTGGGTAAAAACATCGTGTCCCTTGTCTCCTGTTACCATCCGCCTAGACGCACAGTTCGGGACCCCGTACCCGAGATCCGCCGGTTTTGACACCGACATTGGTGCTTTCATTGAGAGTTCCTCTGTGTCGTCACCTTTAGGCCCGATGGCTTCTTTGATCATCAACCACGGCGCGGTCCAGGGTGAGACTTTTCTCCCCGGACAGATCTTCGTATTCGGCGGCTTCGCACTGTGGGCCAACTCGCTTGGCCATCTGGAGCAGATCGGAAGCTACGCCCCTGGCCATCAGGTCAGGTTTGGAAGCTTAAACTACACAACCGACATCCGCGGGGACTTGATCTTCGACGGATTCGAGCCACGGCCGAGCGTGTCGCACTGTCTCGATGGGCATGATCTAGCTGTGCCGCCGGACAGCGCCCAGAGTGCCGCTCAGGTGTCCGCTCCGACCATTAGCTCGAAGCCGACTACGCTAGTCGGGGACGGATGGTTGGACGCCGCCCCGGGAGCCGCAATCTCTACGGCGATAGAGCCGAATACCAGCGTAGTCCTTTGCAAGGCCCGTGACTTCGAGGTGTCAGACTCTGTTCCGGACTCCGAATACGCTGCACCCCTTCCGATCGAACCCGATTGGGCGCCGATCATGGAGTTCACCGCCACGGACATATTTCAGCACTCGCCCTTTGGCGATATCTTGTATTCACAAAAGTCTCTCTCTTTGTCAGGAGAGCCCTGGCCGTACTATGGTTAGCAGGGTTGGGATACGGACAACGAGGAAATTCGAAACCCACCCACCACCCACTTTGTAGCCAATGTCGACGATCTAACCGACATGCTAGACTTCGACTCCGAAGACATCGACGGTATGGACGCCGATGAAGGAGACGGCCAAGAACCAGCACCTATAGGGCACTGGAAGGCCACCTCGTCATATGACATATACATGGTGGACACCCCAAAGCACGGGATGGAGATGAAAAAGTGGAGGATGACCCCTCCAAGAAGCAACCCAAGCGCCGACATTAGCGGCGCCGCTCTAAAGCCCGCCAAAGCAAGAACGGCGAATCCGGCACCGGAGATGTCAACACCCCGGATAGTGCCGAAGACAACCCCCTCCAGCAGGATTCAGCGCGGGAGGACAAAGGAGCCAGCCCTCATGAGAGAGCGGCAGACAAAGAGGTTGAGGACGACAATTATATGCCTCCCTCCGAAGACGAGGCAAGCCTCGATGACGACGAATTTGTCGTGCCAGAGGATCCCGTCGACCAAGAGCGTTTCAAACGCAGGCTTATGGCCACGACAAGCAGCCTCAAGAAAAAAACAGCAGCAGCTTAGAGCTGACCAAGACCTGCTAGCCGACAGATGGACCGAAGTCCTGGCAGCCGAAGAGTATAAACTCAAACGTCCCTCCAAGAGTTACCCAAAGTGCAGGCTGCTACCCCAACTAGAGGAGGAAGCAACTAAACCTACATCACCAGCGTATGATGCGCCCGATCGGCCACCCCGTGGCCGCGACATAGAGGCCTTTCGGCCCTCAAACCAAGCCGCACCCCGGCACCGCTCTAAAAATACCAGAGCACGCGGAAACACAATAGACCTACGAGACATATTGGAGGATAAGGCAAGGCAAACAAGATCGATCTACGGATCGCGTGGGCGCCCCACATGACGGGACGATAACCGTCATGCCGGATATGATAAATACGGCCAGGCCGAATACAACAGACAAAGCTCATCCGAGCTACGTCGCGACATAGCTCAGTACAGGGGCGCCGCACACCAACTGTGCTTCACAGACGAAGTAATGGATCATCAAATCCCTGAGGGCTTTAAACCCGTAAACATCGAATCATACAATGGCACAACTGATCCCGCGGTATGGGTCGAGGATTATCTCCTTCATATCCACATGGCCTGTGGTGATGATCTACATGCTATCAAATACCTCCCGCTTAAGCTCAAAGGACCAGCTCGACATTGGCTTAACAGCCTGCCAGCAGAGTCAATTAGTTGCTGGGAGGACCTGGAATCCACATTCCTCGATAACTTCCAGGGCACTTATGTGCGACCACCAGACGCCAACGACCTAAGCCACATAATCCAGCAGTCAGAGGAATCGGCCAGACAATTCTGGACACGGTTCCTAACCAAGAAAAATCAAATAGTCGACTATCCGGACGCTGAGGCCCTTGCAGCCTTCAAGCACAACATCCGAGACGAATGGCTTGCCCGGCACCTAGGACAGGAAAAGCCGAAATCTATGGCAGCCCTCACGACACTCATGACCCACTTTTGCGCGGGCGAAGACAGCTGGCTAGCTCGTAGCAATAACATAACCAAGAGCCCTGGCAATTCGGATACCAAGGACAACAATGGCAGGTCACGTCGCAACAAGCACAAGCGCCGCATTAATGGCGACAATACTAAGGATACGGCAGTCAATGCCGGATTCCGAGGCTCTAAACCCGGTCAGCGGAAGAAGCCATTCAAAAGAAACCCTCCGGGCCCATCGAACCTAGACCGGATACTCGATCGCTTGTGACAGATACACGGCACCCCCAAACAACCAGCCAACCACACCAACAGGGATTGTTGGGTGTTCAAGCAGGCAGGCAAGCTAAGTGCCGGAACCAGAGACAAGGGGCTACATAGCGATGACGAGGAGGAGCCCCGGCCGCCGAACAACAGAGGATAGAAGGGCTTCCCCCCGCAAGTGCGGACGGTGAACATGATATACGCAACCCACATCCCCAAAAGGGAGCGGAAGAGTGCCCTCAAGGACGTCTATGCGTTGGAGCCAGTCACCCCAAAGTTCAACCCATGGTCCTCCTGCCCGATCACTTTTGATCGAAGGGACCACCCCACTAGCATCCGTCACGGCGGATTCGCTGCATTGGTCCTAGACCCAATCATTGACAGATTTCACCTCACTAGAGTCCTCATGGATGGCGGCAGCAACCTGAACCTGCTTTATCAGGATACAGTGCGCAAAATGGGTATAGAGCCGTCAAGGATTAAACCCACAAAGGCAACCTTTAAAGGCGTCATACCAGGTGTAGAAGCCAGCTGTACAGGCTCGGTTACACTCGAAGTGGTCTTTGGATCCCCGGATAATTTCCGAAGCCAAGAGTTAATCTTCGACATAGTCCCATTCCGCAGTGGCTATCACGCCCTGCTCAAACGAACCGCATTTGCAAAATTCAATGCGGTGCCGCACTACGCATATCTCAAGCTCAAGATGCCAGGTCCTCGCAGAATCATTATGGTAAATGGAAACACCGAACGCTCTCTCCGAACAGAGGAGCACACAGCGGCCCTAGTGGCGGAAGTACAGAGCAACCTCTCAAGGCAGCTCCCCAATCCGGGTGTTAAACGTCCGGACAACGTCAAGCGCGCCCGAAGCAACCTCCAACAAAGCCGGCTGGCACGTTACGAGCAAGCATAGTAGTGCGGCCCCAACCCCAGCCCTCGCCAGATGGTGATATCGGTACCATGCGTACATAATTACGCTTTGAAAATACCATGGGCATAAGGGGAGGGCACAACTACGGCATGCCCAGAATGCGTCTCAACCGCACTTAGGGGCTCCCTATTCCGCCGTTTTCTTTTTTTATTACATACTTTCAGGACCCAATTATTTGGAAGGCCTGTCCGGCAATACACTCGCCAAACACACGATGCAACAGCCAGGGAGAAAACAAGCCACGTCGAATATCCAGGTGGTCTCTATAGCGAGCTAAATACCCGTTTTACTTAAATTCACGTAGCTTGCCCCTGGAGGGGGACATGTCAAATAATCCCATCCCTTGCTTATCGCACTATTTGTATCGTTCTGCTTTCATAGCAGCTCTTTTTAATAAACAATACACAACTCTTATCTATTATTGTATTCATTTATTTTTATACAAATATGTTCAGTCATGACATTATGCAACCGTACACTTTGGTACGACCAATACACCAGGGGCTTAAGCACCCCATAATATGGTGTGAGAAGACCGAACACTCTCATGAGTGCGGCACCCCGAACCTATAGCACTATATGCATCGGCTCCGAATCATGTCTTGGGTCAATAGTTGGGTTTGCCCGGCTCCCATGTTTTGGTACCTTACGTTCCGCATTGTTGGCTAAGGTAGCGCTGGGAGAACTACTACGATTGTGTCCCAGTTGAGCTGGGTTAACACCTCAGTAGAGAAAGCTAAAACTGACTGTCATGATAGTGCGAGAGACCGGTCGCTGTTCACGAGGTTTTTTGAGTCCTTAAAGACTTATGCCGCTTAGAGCGAGGAGCCGGATTTATCTAGCCTAGGCATGGATAGCGCCCCGAATTCGGTCTTTCGAATACTAGGGGCTTCGCCGAAATTTAAAATTATAGAATTCTATGGCTAAGTGAGAGTGATAAAGCAATATAAGTCCAACAACCTGGTTCGTTGTGCTGAGCGCCTCCCTAGATGGACCCAATAATGGGAACAAGAGCACTCGGGTTTATCCCGAACACCCCAGCACTTGTGGCATGGGGGTAGAAGCCGACGACTTGCATCTCTCAGATTCGATAAACGGCCGTACAGAAGGTAATATTTTAAATTAACAAGCATTTCTTAGCGCACATGAAAGTGCACAGGATAACAACATGCAAGTCTACTAAAAAATTACATCTTTGGAGCACTCACCCGCTATAATGCGGGCACCCTTCAGGACGCCCTTATAATACATCTCGGGCATGCGATACTCCTTGCCCAGCGGTGGCGGGTCCTTCACAAGCTTCTCCGCGTCCATCTTGCCCCAGTGCACTTTAGGACGGGCAAGGGCCCGACGGGCATCCTCAACGCAGGCGGAGTGCTTGACGACCTCAATCCATGGACAGGCGTCCACCAGCCGGTGCACCAGACCGAAGTAGCTCCCAGGCATCACCTCCTTAGGCCACATCCAAACTATGAGACCCTTCATGGCTTGTTCGGCCACCTTGTGGAGCTCGACCAGCTGCTTCAGCTGGTCGCTAAGGGGCACCAGCTGTCTGGCCTCAGCATACTGAGACCAGAATACCTTCTCCAGCGAGCTTCCTTCCTCGGCCCGGTTGAAAGCGGCAGCATCAGACACACTGCGGGGCAGATCTGCAAAAGCTCCTGGAGAGCTCCGGATTCGGGTAAGTAACAGGTAATTCACTTTCACGTGCTTGCTTTGCATGAAGAAGGCCTTACCCGCCGCTATATCTTTATCGCCTCAATTTCCTGGAGGGCCTTTTGGGCTTCGGCCTTGGCGGCTTTGGCACTCTCAAGAGCTGAGGCAAGCTCGGACTCTCGAGTCTTCGGGTCACACTCCAAGCCCTCGTGTTTTTCCACGAGAGCCTGGAGCTCTTGCCGCACCTCCGCCACCCGCACCTCTTGCTTCTCTCGCTCGGTGCACTCCAAGGCCGCACTGCTTTTGGCCTTGGACACCGCCTCCTTCAGGGTCGCCACCTCATTCATGGTCCCCGCGATACCCATGTTATTCCTGTCATTTTTTGCAACCAAATCCTTTTTCTATAAGGTACTACTTTAATAAGGTATCACTTACCTTCCTTGTCCTCGAGCTGCTTCTTGGCACGGCCGAGTTCATTCTCGGACCGCTCGAGGCTCTGCTTCAATGCATTGACCTCCGCAGTCAGTGTGGCAGAGGTCAGCAGCGCAGCCTGCATTCCCATATTGACACATTTATGTTAGACTCCTGCGTATATCTTTTTAGATCCTCAGCTCGGCTTTTCTTTCCGAACGCCAAACTGAGCATCAGGGGCTACTGTCTATGCGGTAACATTTATATATATTTTTTTACATACCTCAAAGCCTGTTAACAGGCTTGTGCAGGCTTCTGTCAGCCCGCTCTTGGCAGACTGAACCTTCTGAATCACCGCACTCATAATAGTGCGGTGTTCCTCATCAATGGAGGCGCTGTTAAGCACCTCCAGCAAATTGTCCGGCGCCTCCGGTTGGACGGAGGTCACCTGCATCGTAGGCTTGCCCTTCTTGCGAAGGCGCCGCCTGTCGGACTCTGGAATCGTTGATGGTTCCGGAGCTGTGCCCGGCCTAGAGCCGGACTTAGATCCCTCTAGGGCTTTTCCCTCTTCGGGCCTGGAGTCCGGGAGGTCACCTTGCGGCGCCTCCAGGACCACCTCCGCCATGTTTAGTCCCTTCTGGGACTCCACCTCGGCGTCATCCGCAGGGAGCGGGGAGGAAGCCGTCGGAAGTGAAGCACTATTCACATCCGACGAATCCAAGGAGCCGGTCGATGAAGCGCCAAGCTGAGCCTTGGGCGGACTGCATGATTGAATTCAATGTCAGAAAATACCAAATAATAGAGGAGCGCCATGAGTTATTCGGGTATCCGGGCACTTATGATTTCGCTAGGGGCTTGACCCTGGATGGCCATTCCTCCCCGCCGTCTTCGGCATCGGAGGCGTAGTCCGGCAGAAGGGTATTCCCCTTCTTGGACCCTCCAGCCTCCCCAGTCGGGGCGGCCTTCCTTTTCCTTCCTCCCCCCGCTGGAGGGGGAGAGGTTTCTTCTTCTTCCTCCTCGTCGTCTTTAGAGGCGGAGGGTGCGTCGGGGCTGTCAGACGATGAATCTGACACCACCAGGCGCCGGGAGCTCTTTCGAGTCCCCGTGGCCTTTGTCTTGGCCTTCTTCTCCGGCACCACGTGAGGTGCCGGAACCAGCAGCTTGGTTAGGCGAGCATCCGCCGGGTCTTCGGGCAAAGGGGCCGGACAGTTGACCTGCCCGGACTTCTCCAGCCAGTCCTGTTAAAGGTAAAGGAGTTTAGATCCCGCGTAGAGTCAAGCTATGTAAAACACGTACCCTGTAATGGGAAAATTAAGCTCACCACGCTGGCTTGGCACTTGGCGCGATCCTTGGTGATGGGAGGGGAGACCTCGGAGCTCTTAAAAAGCACCTTCCAGGCGTCCTCGTGCTTTGTTTCGAAGAGCCGGGACAGAGTCTGGTGCCGGGTCGGCTTGAACTCCCACAATTTGAAAGCCCATCGTTTGCACGGGAGAATCCGGCGGAAGAGCATGACCTGGACTATGGTGAGAAGTTTAACCTTCCTGCGGATCATATCCTTGATGCAGGTTTGAAGTCCGGTCACTTCTGCCGAATTACCCCACAACAAGCCCGTCTCTTTCCAAGATGTGAGCCGTGTGGGGATGCCAGATCGGAATTCGGGGGGCGCTGCCCATTCAGTGTCACGCGGCTCGGTGATATAGAACCACCCCGATTGCCACCCTTTGATGGTCTCTACGAAGGCGCCCTCGAGCCGTGTAACGTTGGCTATCTTGCCCACCATGGCGCCTCCGCACTCCGCTTGGCGGCCGCCCACGACCTTCGGCTTGACGCTGAAAATCTTCAGCCATAGGCCAAAATGGGGCTGGATGCGGAGGAAGGCTTCGCACACGACGATGAACGCCGAGATGTTGAGGATAAAGTTTGGGGCCAGATCGTGGAAGTCCAGGCCATAGTAGAACATGAGCCCCCGGACGAATGGGTGAAGAGGAAAACCCAGTCCGCGGAGGAAATGGGGAAGAAATACAACCCTCTCATGGGGCCTAGGGGTGGGGATGAGTTGCCCCTCATCTGGAAGCCGGTGCGCGATGTCGTCAGACAAGTATCTGGCCTTCCTCAACTTTTTGATTTGCCCCTCCGTAACGGAGGAGGACATCCATCTACCTCCCGCTCCAGAAATGATTGGAGAAGGTTGAGGTGGGAAGTGCGGGCTTGGGCGTTGGAGCTCGAGTACGCAGGGACGGATAAGCACAGGAGGAAGAAGGCGTAAATGGAAAGGGTAGATCCTTATCCCCTTATATGGGCGGCCGAAACTACGAGCCCCTACCGGCCTAATAAAACTCGCTTATCCCCCAAGCGTCACGGTTAATGGCGCGGTTGGGTTACCCACGCCTGTATTGATGAGAATCCCGGAATAAGGGGACATGATCTCTGCTTCGACAAGACATGCCAAGGAAACCGACTCGCTAAACACGCTAAGGTGGAACACTAAAATGATCCGAGTAAAGGCTTGACCGTGGCATGATGTCACGCTGCGGAGTACGTCAGCAGATTAGATTTGTGCGGAAATTATTCTCTCTACGATGGTATGTGGAACTTATATTTGCAGAGTCGGACACTATCCTTGTGTTCAACATCTTCTATGAAGTATTCAGAGGAGGAACCCGCCTTGCAATGCCGAAGACAATTTGCGCGCCGGACTCGTCGTCATTGAAGCCTGGTTCAGGGGCTACTAAGGGAGTCCTGGATTAGGGGTGTCCGGATGGCCGGACTATGACCTTTGGTCGGACTCCTGGACTATGAAGATACAAGATTGAAGACTTCGTCCCATGTCCGGATAGGGACTTTCCTTGGCATGGAAGGCAAGCTTGCCGATACGATATGAAGATCTCCTCCCATTGTAACCGACTCTGTGTAACCCTAGCCCTCTCCGGTGTCTATATAAACCAGAGAGTTTTAGTCCGTAGGAGAGATAACAATCATACCATAGGCTAGCTTCTAGGGTTTAGCCTCTCTGATCTCGTGGTAGATCAACTCTTTTAATACCCGTCTCATCAATATCAATCAAGCAGGAGTAGGGTTTTACCTCCACCAAGAGGGCCCGAACCTGGGTAAAACATCGTGTCCCTTGTCTCCTATTACCATCCGCCTAGACGCACAGTTCAGGACCCCCTACCCGAGATCTGCCGGTTTTGACACCGACAGTGGCATATTAAGGCCATGTATTTCTTCAACAAGAGGTAAAATTCTTAACATCTTCAGCTTTAATACCTTTCTCTTTCATAGATTTCTTTGCCTCTTGCATATCTTCAGGACTGAGAAATAGAACACCTCTTTTCTTCGGAGTTGGCTTAGGAGTTGGTTCAGGAAGTGTCCAATTGTTTTTATTAGTCAACATATTATTCAATAGCAATTCAGCTTGATCAACAATTCTTTCCCTGAAAACACAACCAGCACAACTATCCAGGTGGTCCTTGGAAGCATCGGTTTGTCCATTGTAAAACATATCAAGTATTTCATTTTTCTTAAGAGGATGATCAGGCAAAGCATTAAGTAATCAGAGAAGCCTTCCCGAAGCTCGTGGGGGACTCTCTTCTTCAATTTGCACAAAATTATATACTTCCCTTAAAGCAGCTTGTTTCTTATGAGCTGGGAAATATTTAGCAGAGAAGTAATAAATCATATCCCAGGGACTTCGCACACAACCAGGGTCAAGAGAATTAAACCAAGTTTTAGCATAACCCTTTAATGAGAACGGGAAAATCTTAAGGATATAGTAGTAGCAAGATTTCTCATCATTAGTGAATAGGGTGGCTATATCATTCAATTTAGTAAGATGTGCCACAACAGTTTCAGATTCATTGCCATAAAAAGATCAGATTCAACCAAAGTAATTATTTCAGGATCGACACAAATCATAATCCTTATCAGTAACACAGATAGGTGAAGTAGCAAAAGTAGGGTTATATTTCCTTCTAGCATTCAGAGACTTTTGTTTCAGCTTAGCTAGTAATTTCTTATGATCAGATCTATCATTGCAAGCAAGAAAATCTCTAGCAGTTTCTTCATCCATAACATAACCCTCAGGAACGACATGCAATTCATATTTATGGGGAGAACCTTCATCATCACTTTCATCAATATTACCAGTTTCAATAATTTCATTCTCTCTAGCCCTAGCAAGTTGTTCATCAAGAAATTCACCTAATGGCATAGTAGTATCAAGAATAGAAGTAGTTTCATCATAAGTATCATGCATAGCAGAAGTGGCATAATCAATGACATGCGACATATCAGAATTAATAGCAGAAGCGGCTTTAGGTGTCGCAAGTTTACTCTTAACAGAAGGAGACTCAAGTGCATAGCTAGATGGTAGTTCCTTACCTCCCCTCGTAGTTGAGGGATAAATCTTAGTTCTTTCATCTTTCAAGTTCTTCATATTGGCTAGTAGATATAAATCCCAAGTGAATCAAAGAATATAGCTATGCTCCCCGGCAACAGCGCCAGAAAATAGTCTTGATGACCCACAAGTATAGGGGATCGCAACAGTTTTCGAGGGTAGAGTATTCAACCCAAATTTATTGATTCAACACAAGGGGAGCCAAAGAATATTCTCAATTATTAGCAGTTGAGTTGTCAATTCAACCACACCTGGATAACTTAGTATCTGTAACAAAGTATTTAGTAGCAAAGTACTATGGAAGTAATGGTAACAGTAGCAAAAGTAACAGTAGCAGTTCTGTAGTAATTGTAAAAGTGGCAACGATAAATAACTAAGCAAAGAACAATATGTGAAAATCTCGTAGGCATTGGATCACTGATGGATAATTATGTCGGATGCGATTCCTCATATAATAGTTATAACATAGGGTGACACAGAACTAGCTCCAATTCATCAATGCAATGTAGGCATGTATTCCGAATATAGTCATACATTCTTATGGAAAAGAACTTGCATGACATCGTTTGTCCTACCCTCCTGTGGCAGTGGGGTCCTATTCGAAACTAAGGGATATTAAGGCCTCCTTTTAATAGAGTATCGGACCAAAGCATTAACACTTAGTGAATACAAGAACTCCTCAAATTACGGTCATCACCGGTAAGTATCCCGATTATTGTCACTTCGAGGTTAACGGATCATAGCACATAATAGGTGACTATAGACATGCAAGATAGGATCAAGAACTCACTTATATTCATGAAACATAATAGGTTCAGATCTGAAATCATGGCACTCGGGCCCTAGTGACAAGCATTAAGCATAGCAAAGTCATATCAACATCAATCTCAGAACATAGTGGATACTAGGGATCAAACCCTAACAAAACTACCTCGATTACATGGTAAATCTCATCCAACCCATCACCGTCCAGCAAGCCTATGATGGAATTACTCACGCACGGCGGTGAGCATCATGAAATTAGTGATGGAGGATGGTTGATGATGACGACGGCGATAGATTCCCCTCTCCGGAGCCCCGAACAGACTCTAGATCAGCCCTCCCGAGAGAGTTTAGGGCTTGGCAGCGGCCCCGTATCGTAAACCGCGATGAATCCTTCTCTCTGATTTTTTTCTCCCCGAACATGAATATATGGAGTTGGAGTTGAGGTCGGTGGAGCTTCAGGGGGCCCACGAGGCAGGGGGGCATGCCCTAGGGGGCCCACCCTCGTGGACAGGGTGTGGGCCCCCTGGTGCTGATTCTTTGAAAAGTAGATACGGCGGAGACGTATCATATCACTATTTAGTTCTGCTGAAAACAGCGTCAGTTCGGGTTAGTTCCATTCAAATCATGCAAGTTAGTGTCCGAAACAAGGGCAAAAGTGTTTGGAAAAGTAGATACGACGGAGACGTATCATATCACTATTTAGGAGTCACACAAGTGCGTCCCGTAGCCGGAGTGGGAATGTGGATGTTCTTTGAAGAGCCTGGTAGATCCAGCCGAGTAGATCATCAGAGCGCTTCCTCGGCTTCTTGGGAATCAGTTGCCTAGGCTTTTGTTCACTCCTATGTATGGAGGAGCTCTTTATGTTACCATTGATGGTGATGAAACCATTGGGCCCCAACATTTTGAGCTATAGGTAGGCATAGTGAGGTATTGTGTTAAAGCGGGTGAATGCAGTATGACCAAGCAAAGCATGATAGCCACTACAGAAGGGGACTATGTCAAAGATCAAGTCCTCACTTTAGAAGTTGTCGGGGGAGCCAAAAACAATTTCTAGTGTTACAGTGCACGTGCATTGGGCCTCTATGCCAGGAATGACACCCTTAAAAGTGGTGTTTCTAGGTTGGATTCTTGATGAATCGATGCCCATCTTCGTGGTCGTGTTTGCGTAGATTAGGTTCAGGCAGCTTCCGCCGTCCAAAAGAACGCGGGTGAGGTGTAACTAAAAGCACAAGTGCTCCCTGTGTGGTTTTGATAATTAATGTCAACATATCTCTTGTTGGACTAACACTTTTACCCATTATGTTTCAGACAAGTTCAACAATGGAGTGGCATGTACTAAAGGATGTGGAATCCCTTCTAGATGCTAAGGAAAAAGGATTGGCTCAAGCTCCAAGCTCAAGACTCTACATTTTCTATTTTAGTGATCCAAGATCACATTGAGTCTATAGGAAAAGCCAATACTATCAAGAGGGGATGAGGTGTTGCTTAATGGCTTGCTTGCTCAAAGTTCTTAGTGATATGCTCCAAAGCCCTCAACTACTTTCTCACATCCACATATGTCCTAAACCAAAAGTCTAACTCGGCCCCACCGATTCTTTCTACCCGGAGCCACCGAGTTCAGATGTCATAGCCACTGCCACAAACCCTAGGAAAATCGGTCTCATCAATAGGGATCTCGGTCTCACCGAGATGGGATTGTAATCTCTCTGTGTATGTCCATTACCAAAATAGGTCTCACCGAGTTTGAGCAATCGGTACTACCGAGATTACAATGCAAACTCTCTGGTTAGCTTATTACCAAAATCTGTCCCACCGAGTTTGTGAAATCGGTCTCACCGAGTTTGCCAGACCAACTCTCTGGTTAGCTTTTTACCAAAATCAGTCCTACTAAGTTTGTGTAATCAGTCTCACCGAGTTTACGTTATGCCCTAACCGTGACCATATCGGTCCTACTGAGTTGCATGTCAGTCCCACCGAAAACCCTAACGGTCACTAGGTTGACTAAATCGGTCTGACCGAGTTTGTTGATTCTGTCCCACCGAGATTGGTAAATTGTGTGTAACGGTTAGATTTTGTGTGGAGGCTATATACACCCCTCCACCTCCTCTTCATTCGTGGAGAGAGCCATCAGAACGAACCTACACTTCCATCATCCTATTTCTGAGAGAGAACTACCTACTCATGTGTTGAGGCCAAGATATTCCATTCCTACCATATGAATCTTGATCTCTAGCCTTCCCCAAGTTGCTTTCCACACAAATCTTCTTTCCACAAAATCCCAATCCTGTGAGAGAGAGTTGAGTGTTGGGGAGACTATCATTTGAAGCACAAGAGCAAGGAGTTCATCATCAACACACCATTTGTTACTTCTTGGAGAGTGGTGTCTCCTAGATTGGCTAGGTGTCACTTGGGAGCCTCCGACAAGATTGTGGAGTTGAACCAAGGAGTTTGTAAGGGCAAGGAGATCGCGTACTTCATGAAGATCTACCACTAGTGAGGCAAGTCCTTCGTGGGCGACGGCCATGGTGGGATAGACAAGGTTGCTTCTTCGTGGACCCTTCTTGGGTGGAACCCTCCGTGGACTCGCGCAACCGTTACCCTTCGTGGGTTGAAGTCTCCATCAACGTGGATGTAAGATAGCACCACCTATCGGAACCACGACAAAAACATCCATGTCTCCAATTGCGTTTGAATCCTCCAATCCCTTCCCTTTACATTCTTGCAAGTTGCATGCTTTACTTTCTGCTGCTCATATACTCTTTGCATACTTGCTTGTTATGTATTATGAGTGTTAAACTTGTGCCTAAACTCCACTTAAACTTAAAGAAGTTAAAAACTGGAACTTTTGGTACTTAGTGTCTAATCACCCCCCTCTAGAAACCTCTTCTCGATCCTTTCAATTGGTATCAGAGCTTTGGTCTCCATTGCTTTGGTTTAAACACCATTGTAGGAATATGGATGAGTCTACTATTGGGAGTCTCAGACATAGAGTGCCTATACTTGATGGAGAGTATTTTCATGAGTGGAAAAATGAGATGCTTGTGATTTTCAATCAATATCATTTGAACAAGTACAATGCTAGCCCTTGTGCACCTCATGTTAATCCTATGCATCCTACTCTTAATGAGTCAATTGACATGATTAGGAATCTTAGAACTGTTAATCTTATCACTAGAGGCTTGCCTAGAAACTTGATTAGAAACTTGCCTACTCTTGAGTGTGCCTACACTATATGGAAATTTCTTGAGGAACATTTTCCAAATTATTCCTTGAAAAATCTACATGAAATTCTCCATAAGTCTATTGCCTTGAGTAAGATGAATTCTAGTGATCCTAGGTTTGGTGATTGTCTATTTGAGCTTACAAACCTTATGCATGCCAAAGGAGATGTTGGAATTATTAGTGATATTATTTTTGAAGCTATAAAAATTCATAAGCAAGATCATTGTCAAACTCACTCTAACGAATCACCCTCTCTAGGATTTGATCCACCACACGACGATGTTGAACATGGATACTATGATGAGGATGATGATAGTGACTTCGATCTTCATGATGCAATGAGACACTTTGGTCTTAGGGCAAATCTTTGGGGATATATGGCAGGAGGAAAGGAATGGGTTCTTGATAGTGGATGTACCGATCACATGACCGGAGGTAAATACATGTTTCGTGAGCTTGCTGAAAACGATGGTCCTCGAAAGTATGTCACTTTCGGTGACAACTCAAAGGGTAAGGTGGTTGGCCTCGGTAAGGTGGCCATATCACATGATAGCTCCATACAAAATGTCATGATCTTTGAATCTCTTGGCTACAACTTACTTTAAGTATCTAGACTTGCTGATTTCGGTTTCAATGTCCTATTCACTGAAGTAGATTGCCAAGTGTTTCATAGATATAATCATAAAATGGTCTTTACCGATGTACATAGAGGTGATCTATACATTGTTGACTTTACTAAAAAGGCTCAACCTAGAACTTGCTTTATTGCTAAATCTTCTAAAGGTTGGTTATGGCATAGATGATTAGGTCATGTTGGTATGCGAAACCTTGACAAGCTTATTAAAGGAAACCATATCCTTGGAGTTAATGATTTCATATTTGAGAAGGATAGACTTTGCACCGCTTGTCAGGCAGGTAAATAGGTTGGAGGGAGGCATCCCGTGAAGAACATCATGACCACAAGGAGGCCACTCGAGCTACTTCACATGGATCTTTTTGGTCCCAATGCTTACAAGAGTCTCGGTGGAAATTCTTTTGGTCTAGTTATAGTTGATGATTTTTCAAGATTTACGTGGGTGTTCTTTCTCGATGATAAATCGCAGGTCCAAAAGATCTTCAAAAACTTCGCTAGGAAGGCCCAAAATCAATTTGAAGTGAAGATCAAGAAGGTTCGCAGCGACAATGGAACGGAGTTCAAGAATGCAAATGTGGACACCTTTCTTGACGAAGAAGGGATTTCACATGAGTTCTCGGCTACGTACACACCTCAACAAAATGGAGTTGTTGAGAGGAAGAACCGGACGCTCATCGAAATGGCGAGAACGATGCTTGATGAGTACAAGACGCCAAAGCACTTTTGGGCGGAAGCGGTTGAGACAGCTTGTCATGCAACAAATCGCTTGTATCTTCACAAGCTACTCGGCAAGACGGCATACGAGCTCCTCACCGGTAACAAACCCCAAGTTGGATACTTTCGAGTATTCGGCTCAAAGTGCTACATTCTTGATAAGCATCGTCGTTCTAAATTTGCTCCTAAGTCTCATGAAGGTTTCCTACTTGGTTATGGCTCAAACTCTCACACATACCGTGTCTACAACAATTTCACCCGAAAGGTTGAAGAAACGGTAGATGTGAAGTTTGATGAATCTAACGGCTCGCAAGTAGAGCAATTGCCAATTGATGTAGGAGACAAAGATCCCTCGGAAGCAATCCAAGACTTGTCTATTGGCAAGATTCGTCCAACGGAGGTGAAGGAGAGTACCTCGTCCGTCCAAGTGGAAGCTTCTACCTCACGACAAGGTGAACCAAGAGTTGATACGGAAGCATCCACAAGTGGGACACACCAAGATGAAGAAAACGAGGAAGTACACCAAGAACGTCAACAACCTCCTTCTCCACCACGACAAGAGAACGACAACGCCAACAATGAAGAAGGCCAAGAAGAAGAACAAGATGAAGAAGATGTTCAACCAAGACCCAAGCAAAAGCTTTCACGAGTTCGAGCAAGAATTGCTAAAGACCATCCCGTCGAGCAAATCTACAATGATATCCAAACCGGGAGAATCACTCGCTCTAAAACTCGTTTAGCTAACTTTTGTGAACACTATTCATTCATCTCTAGCATTGAACCTATGCAGGTTGAAGAAGCTTTGGAAGATCCGGATTGGATAAATGCCATGCATGAAGAGCTACACAACTTTGAGAGAAATCAACTTTGAGAGAAATCACAACATCATCGGTACCAAATGGGTGTTTCTCAACAAGCAAGATGAAGATGGACAAGTAGTTCCCAACAAAGCACGTCTCGTCGCCCAAGGCTACACACAAGTCGAAGGTATGGACTATGGTGAGACTTATGCTCCTGTTGCTAGACTTGAGTCCATTCGCATCTTACTTGCCTATGCTAATCACCATGATATCACCTTGTACCAAATGGACATTAAAAGTGCTTTTCTAAATGGTGAAATAGAGGAGGAAGTTTATGTTAAGCAACCTCCCGGCTTTGTCAATCCTAAGAAACCAAATCATGTTTGCAAACTTCACAAAGCTCTTTATGGTCTTAAACAAGCTCCTAGAGCGTGGTATAAATGCTTGACCAAGTTCCTTATTGAAAAAGGCTTTGAAATTGGAAAAATAGATTCTACTCTTTTTACTAAAAGGGTCAATGGAGAACTATTTGTGTGCCAAATCTATGTTGATGATATTATATTTGGTTCTACTAACCCTCATTTTAGTGAAAAGTTTGGTAAGCTAATGTCGGAGAAGTTTGAGATGTCTATGATGAGTGAACTCAAATTCTTTCTTGGTTTGCAAATCAAGCAAACTAAGGAAGGTACCTTTGTCTCTCAAACAAAGTACACCAAGGACTTATTCAAGAAGTTCAATATGCAAGAATGCAAAGGTATGACTACACCCATGCCTACTAGTGGACATCTTGACTTGACCAAAGATGGTGAACCGGTTGATCAAAAGGTTTATCGCTCCATGATTGGTTCATTGTTATATCTATGTGCTTCACGTCCCGATATCATGCTAAGTGTGTGCATGTGTGCATGATATCAAGCTGCTCCTAAAGAATGTCATCTTAAGGCCGTGAAAAGGATAGTGAGATACTTAATCCATACACCAAACTTTGGCATTTGGTATCCTAAGAGGGCCTCTTTCGATCTTGTTGGCTACTCCGACTCGGACTATGCCGGTGAAAAGGTTGATAGAAAGTCCACTTCAGGTACTTGTCAATTTCTTGGTAGATATCTTGTATCTTGGTCTTCCAAGAAACAAAGCTCGGTATCCTTATCCACCACCGAAGCGGAATACATTGCCACTGGTTCATGTTGTCCTCAATTACTTTGGATGACCCAAACCCTTAAAGATTATGGGATATATGTGAAACATGTTCCATTACTTTGTGACAATGAAAGTGCCATCAAGATTGCTCACAATCCTGTGCAACATTCTCGAACTAAGCATATTGAAGTTCGACATCATTTTATTCGAGATCATGTTGCCAAGGGTGACATTAACCTTAAGCATGTTCGCACCGAAAAACAGTTAGCGGATATTTTCACTAAACCACTTGATGAGAAAGTGTTTTGCAGGTTAAGAGGTGAATTGAACATCATTGATGCTTCAAACTTGGAGTAGAAACTACATTGGATACATGCAAGACATGAGCTTATGACTAATCCTTGATATTTCTCTTATGATGATAATCTTATGTCCTGGATATATTTGCACCTTGCATGTTATCTAACCCATGTAGGTACTTGGATGAATCAAATTCCATGAGATTGTAACCTACTCATATCTTGATCAATCTCTACATCACCAAGTCTCTACACAATGGTGGTTGAAGACAAGGAAGCACGGAACCATTCAAACATATCCTTTGACAAATTATATGTTGAGTTTCATGATTGTCATTTTGGACATACAAGTGCTCTTCCTTGCAAAAACTAACCCATGTAGGTAGATGAACTCAAATTCCAAGTGGTGCTCCCAACTCTTGATGAGCTACATCAACCTTAAGCAACCCACACAAGTTCAACTACATGATCAACACCACCACCCAAGGTATGTCATTCCATCTTAGAGAAGCTTTAATCCGAGTCATGAGTAAAAGCAACTCGACAAGATGTGAATACATCAAGATGCTTAAACGATAAATGGTAACCCCATTTTGAGCTTAAACGATGAGTATGACCTATGATCAAGTGATCTCACTTGACTCCTAAGTCAATATACTCTAACATAGGTGACCTTGTCGCCGACCATCTCTAGATGAAGTTTACTTGTGTTCTTTTCTGTGATCTTGCATTTGTCTCATGCATGTGTGTTTCCCCTTTAAAAAAACTTCATCTAGATTTCTTTCTTTTCTACTTTTGTTCTACATTCCCTGCATCCAATTCATTGCAAATCTTTCAGTTAATTCCTTGCAAATCCTTGTGAGATCTTACTTGTCTAAGTGAGCTGAGGTCACAAGTGTTTTCTCTGTGATGAACTCGGTCTCACCGGTTTGTTGCTTCCGGTCCAACCAAATCCTTTCGGTGCAACCGAAGCATACCACTCGGTGCCACCGATTTCACTACAGGAAAACCATTTTGCCACTTGTTCCTACTTTACTTTTGATCTAGCTCTACTAAATGAATCTTATCCTCTACAAGAATCACATTTTTATCAGTGCTTTGTGTTGTGACTCAAGGACCAAACCCATTCACGACAAATGCCAGAAGGCCCTTCTTGGAAATTGATGTCAAAGGGGGAGAGAGAGATCACATCAAAGCTTATCACTTCCACGGGGGGAGAGAGAGAGAGATCTCCAGGGGAGAGAATACTCAAGAAGAGAGTAATCCTCAAGGATCCCATATGCTTGGTGTTCAAGAGGAGAGATGTCACATGTCTTCATGAGGGGAAAGAAAGACATGTTCATATGTGCTTGTTTGCATTAGCTCAGTTCATTTGTTTCCTTGAGCTTTCATTTTGCTTTTTGCTCTGATTTTCTGTTCCCTATCTTCTCCCAGTATCCCATGCTAGATTCAAGACATCTAAGGGAAAGAAATTCCTTAAATTCATTGCACATCTTTACCTTTGGGGACATTTATATATCAAATGTGGTACTTAGTACTCACTCTCTCCATGTCATCCCAGTCTTGGTATTCTTGTGGTTTCTTCTGTTTGCTCTGGCTAGTAGGTGTATCTGTGTTATCTAACCTTGTTTACGCAGGTTCATTCCATCCTAATCCAACTCAAGACCACAAGGTAAGTATATGCATCACAGTCATGTGTATGAGGAATTCTTGCTGATGTACATATTGTTTGCAAGAAGGACTCATGAGCATGAAGGTACATTTCCCACATACACATCTGTTGCTATCTTTTGCTCTGATGCATATGGCCAAGATACATGTAACACATTGCTTACTCTGTCATGTTCATGCATTCACATGCTTCTATATTACATATTCACATGATTGCATACATGTAGGGGGAGCCTATGCTTGTTACATGTCTTTCCAAAGCTTTACTTGCTATTCTTTATATCTCTATCTAAAGCTTTGATGTATGTTGTCATCAATTACCAAAAAGGGGGAGATTGAAAGCACAAGTGCTCCCTGGGTGGTTTTGGTAATTAATGTCAACATATTTCTTGTTGGACTAACACTTTTACCTAGTATGTTTCAGACAAGTTCAACAATGGAGTGGCATGGACTAAAGGATGTGGAATCCCTTCTAGATGCTAAGAACAAAGGATTGGCTCAAGCTCCAAGCTCAAGATTCTACATTTTCCATTTTAGTGATCCAAGATCACATTGAGTCTATAGGAAAAGCCAATACTATCAAGAGGAGATGAGGTGTTGCTTAATGGCTTGCTTGCTCAAAGTGCTTAGTGATATGCTCCAAAGTCCTCAACTACTTTCTCACATACACATATGTCCTAAACAAAAAGTCTAACTCGGCCCCACCGATTCTTTCTACCCGGAGCCACCGAGTTCAGATGTCATAGCCACTGCCACAAACCCTAGGCAAATCGGTCTCACCGATAGGGATCTCGGTCTCACCCGGATGGAATTGTAATCTCTCTGTGTATGTCCATTACCAATATCAGTCTCACCGAGTTTGAGCAATTGGTACTACCGAGATTACAATGCAAACTCTCTGGTTAGCTTATTACCAAAATCGGTCTTACCGAGTTTGTGAAATCGGTCTCACCGAGTTTGCCAGACCAACTCTCTGATTAGCTTATTACCAAAATCGGTCCTACCGAGTTTGTGTAATCGGTCTCACCGAGATTACGTTATGCCCTAACCCTAACCATATCGGTCCTACCGAGTTGCATGTCGGTCCCACCGAAAACCCTAACGGTCACTAGGTTTACTAAATCGGTCTGACCGAGTTTGTTGATTTGGTCCCACCGAGATTGGTAAATTGCGTGTAACGGTTATATTTTCTGTGGAGGCTATATATACCCCTCCATCTCCTCTTCATTCGCGGAGAGAGCCATCATAATGAACCTACACTTCCAACATCCTATTTCTGAGAGAGAACTACCTACTCATGTGTTGAGGCCAAGATGTTCCATTCCTACCATATGAATCTTGATCTCTAGCCTTCCCCAAGTTGCTTTCCACTCAAATATTCTTTCCACCAAATCCAAATCCTGTGAGAGAGAGTTGAGTGTTGGGGAGACTATCATTTGAAGCACAAGAGCAAGGAGTTCATCATCAACACACCATTTGTTACTTCTTGGAGAGTGGTGTCTCCTAGATTGGCTAGGTGTCACTTGGGAGCCTCCGACAAGATTGTGGAGTTGAACCAATGAGTTTGTAAGGGCAAGGAGATCACCTACTTCGTGAAGATCTACCGCTAGTGAGGCAAGTCCTTCATGGGCGACGGCCATGGTGGGATAGACAAGGTTGCTTCTTCATGGACCCTTCTTGGTTGGAGCCCTCTGTGGACTCGCGCAACCGTTACCCTTCGTGGGTTGAAGTCTCCATCAACGTGGATGTACGATAGCACCACCTATCGGAACCACGACAAAAACTTCCATGTCTCCAATTGCGTTTGAATCCTCCAGGCCCTTCCCTTTACATTCTTGCAAGTTGCATGCTTTACTTTCCGCTGCTCATATACTCTTTGCATACTTGCTTGTTATGTATTGTGAGTGTTAAACTTGTGCCTAAACTCCACTTAAACTTAAAGAAGTTAAAAACTGGAACTTTTGGTACTTAGTGTCTAATCAGCCCCCCTCTAGACACCTCTTCTCGATCTTTTCAGTAACCCATCGATAATGGGATCCATGACCATAGTTGCAGATCTGCCATGAAGGATACTGGTCGGGTTGTCCTTTTTATCAAAAGTGATAGTGCAAGCCAACCATTGGTTGAATTTTGGGGCTACAGGCTCTAAGGTGTAGATGCCCCAAAGTGCACGCTTCTGCTCCCTTCTCGGAATGTGCATGATGTAGATCATGCTGACATCCTAACGTCAGAAGGAAACTGCTTTTGGCCACATTTATTGGGCCTGCGAGGTTCGTCCTCGCCGTCTCTTCGAGAACGACTCTTACTAGTTTCCTCGGATATTGCTTTGCCTACCTGTTTGAACACCCAATAATTTCGATTGATGTGGTTAGTGGGCTTGTCTGAGGTGCCATGAATATGGCAAGATCCATCAAGTATTCTATCCAAAGCACTAGGGTCATCCTTGTTCCCTTTAAACGACCTTTTCTTAGGTCAGCCCCGTGAGCCGCTGAACCCTGTATTGACTATTGGGTCCTCGGTGTCACTGCCGCTGTTTATATTTCGGCGCTTGTTCTAGTTGCGCCTAGAGTTTCCATTGCCCTCACATGCTTCTAAGGTGCCGCAGTCGTTCTTGTGGGAGCTAGGGGCCAGCCAGCTAGCCTTCCCGCACAAAAGCGGGTCATCAAGGTGGTGAGAGCTTCCATGGTCCTCCACTTGTCCTGCCCGAGCTGACGGACAAGCCATTCATTCTAGATGTTTTGCTTGAATGCTGCAAGGGCCTCAGCGTCAGGACAGTCGATGATCTGGTTCTTTTTGGCCAGGAACCGATTCCAAAATTTCTGGGCTAATTCTCCCTCCTTTTGGACTATATGGCTATGGTCGTCGGCATCCAGGGGGTGAACATAAGTGCGCTGGAAGTTTGTCCAAAAAGCCTCCTCGAGCTCCTCCCAGCTTCCAATGGAATTTTGAGGAAGTTTGTGGAGCCACTACCTTGTAAGACCTTTGAGCTTGAGGGGCAGATATTTTATGTCGTGGAGGTCATCTCCTCGGGCCATATGGATGTGAAGAAGAAAATCTTCTATCCAGACCACTAGGTTAGTTGTCCCGTCGTATTGATCGATATTGATGGGTTTAAACCCCTCTGGGAACTGGTGCTCCATAACCTCATCTGTAGAACATACGGGATGTGCGGTCCCTCGAAAACGAGCCACATTAGGTGGGTGTAAGTCATTGCCCTAGCTCAAATCTATTCCAGGGCCCTTTTGTTATTGTCTAATTAACCAGGCGTCATAGCCTCCCTCGCCTGCTGGTGTGCGGCTCCTCGACCCATAATGGATCGAGAAGGGGCTTTATTGGCTTGGAGCTTATCGCGTAGGTCGAAGATGTTGGAAATATGCCTAGAGGCAATAATAAATTGGTTATTATCATATTTCCCTGTTCATGATAAACATGTATTATCCATGCATAATTGTATTGATCAGAAACTCAGATACATGTCTGGATACATAGACAACACCGTGTCCCTAGTGAGCCTCTACTAGACTAGCTTGTTGATCAAAGATGGTTAAGGTTTCCTAACCATAGATATGAGTTGTCATTTGATAACGGGATCACATCATTAGGAGAATGATGTGATGGACAAGACCCAACCGTTAGCATAGCATATGATTGTTCAGTTTATTGCTACTGCTTTCTTAATGTCAAATACATGTTTCTTCGACCATGAGATCATGCAACTCCCGGACTCCGGAGGAATTCCTTGTGTGCCATCGAACGTCACAACATAACTGGGTGATCATAAAGGTGTATCTCCAAATGTGTATGTTGGGTTGGCATGGATCGAGACTGGGATTTGTCACTCCGTATGATGGAGAAGTATCTCTGGGCCCTCTCGATAATACAACATCACAAGAAGCTTGCAAGCAAAGTGACTAAGGAGTTAGTTATGGGATGATCTATTACGAAGCGAGTAAAGAGACTTGCCGGTAATGAGATTGAACTAGGTATGGAGATACCAACGACCAAACCACGGTAAGAAACATACCGACAGATAAAGGGAACTACTTATGTCGTCATAAAGGTTCGACCCGTAAAGATCTTCATGGAATATGTAGGAACCAATATGGGCATCCAAGTCCTGTTATTAGTTATTAACCAGAGAAGCGTCTCAGTCATGTCTACATCATTCTCGAACCCGTAGGGTCCGCACGCTTAACACTCATTGATGATATAGTATTATATGAGTTACGTATGTTGGTGACCGAATGTTGTTCGGAGTCTCAAACAAGATCATGGACATGACGAGGAGCTCCGGATTGGTCCGGAAGTAAAGATTGATATATAGGATAATATGGTTAGGCCAAGGGGTAAGGCCCATGGTGTCTGCATTCTGGGTACGGGGGTACCCAGACTTGCCTGCCTACGGCCTGCGGTGCGGCTCCATCAGCGGCCTGGTATGACCCAGTTTCAACATCAACAACCCAAGACCTTCGTGAGGCAGACGACACCAAGACCTCCAAGGGGATCAGCCTCCTCACGCTGGCTCCCCGGGAGCAGAGATTCGTATGCAAGGCTCCCCTCGTGAGGTTCGGGTGACATGAGCCATGACGATCGAGGCGAGGTGGGCGCCAGCGGTCGCAGTGTACCAGTTTTCTCGTAGGTGCAAAGGAGGCAAGCAACAGGCACGAAGTCCTGAGGAAGCAGCCAAAGGTTTCCATTCCCATGCAACAAGGCCAAGACCGCCAGGACGACACGACGAAGGTCATCGCCGAGCCCACCGCAGCGTCACGACCAGAGGCTTTTGTAGGCGAAGACCACTTTAGTCAAGATAATATATACTCTTTGTCTCCCTTCAAATTTGGCCGTTGTGGGTGAGGGAGTCCTGGATTAAGGGGTCCTCAGAAAGCTGGACTATATGCATGTGCTGGACTATTGGGCTATGAAGATACAAGATAGAAGATTTCGTCCCGTGTCCGGATGGGACTCTCCTTCGCCTGGAAGGAAAGCTTGGCGATTCGGATATGAAGATTCCTTTCTCTGTAACCGACTCTGTGTAACCCTAGCCCCCTCCAATGTCTATATAAACCGGAGGGTTTAGTCCGTAGGACAACAACAATCAGAATCATAGGCTAGCTTCTAGGGTTTAGCCTCTATGATCTTGTGGTAGATCAACTATTGTAATACTCATATCATCAAGATCAATCAACCAGGAAGTAGGGTATTACCTACATCGAGAGGGCCCGAACCTGGGTAAACATTGTGTCCCCCGCCTCATGTTACCATCAGCCTTAGACGCACAGTTCGGGACCCCCTACCCAAGATCCGCCGGTTTTGACACCAACATTGGTGCTTTCATTGAGAGTTCCACTGTGTTGTCACCATAAGGCTTGATGGCTCCTTCAATCATCCACAACACAGTCCAGGGTGAGGTTTTTCTCACTGGACAGATTTTCGTATTCGGCAGCTTCGCACTGTGGGCCAACTCGCTTGGCCATCTGGAGCAGATCGACATCTACGCCCCTGGCCATCAGGTCAGGTTTGGAAGCTTGAACTACACCGCCGACATCTGTGGAGACTTGATCTTCGATGGATTCGAGCCCCTGACAGCTGCGCCCTGCTACCACGATGAACATGACCTAAATATGTCATCGGACCGGGCTCAGGGGATAGCACCTATAACCGCTCTGGCCCTAGATCCAGAGTAGAGCGCGCCATCCGAGGACAGGAAGCTCAACCTCACCATGGAGGCCATAGACTCAGCAGCGCTAGAGCCGAACACAGATCTGACCTCCAACGAGGCCTATGTCAGCGAAGCCTCAGACTCGTCTCCGGCCATAAGCTCCGAACCGCGTGTATCTGCGCCCCTCGAATCTGATTGGGCACCGATCCTAGAGTTCAGCTCCGCGGACATCTTCCAACACTCACCCCTGGATGATGTGTTAAACTCATTAAAGTCCCTCTCCTTGTCAGGAGATTCTTGGCCGAACTATGTCCACCTTGAGTGGGAAGCGGATGACAAAGAGCTTCGTTGCCCACCCACCACCCACTTGATAGCCACTGTCGACGATTTGACCGACATGCTTGATTTCGACTCCGAGGATATCAACGGTATGGATGACGATGCTGGAGAAGAACAGGAACCACTGCCCATAGGGCGCTGGACAGCCACCTCTTCATACGATATTTACATGGTGGATACACCCAAAGAAGATAATGGCGAGGACAAAAAGGACCCTGTTGAGGATCAGCCTCCTGAGAAGCAGCCGAAGCGCCGATGTCAGCGGTGCCACTCTAAACCTCGCCATAACGAAAGCAGTGATACCGGCACCACAGATAATAGCACTCCGGATGACTCCGAAGACAACGAATACCCCGCCAGGCCAAGTTTCGAACAGGCCCAACGGGAAGACGGGCAAGCTAGCCCTAATGAACAGGTCGTGAATGAAGACTCAGAAGACAGCAATTACAGCCTCTCTCCAAGGACGAGGTGAGCCTCGGCGATGAAGAATTTATCGTGCCAGAGGATCCTGTCGAGCAGGAGCATTTTAAGCGCCGGTTAATAGCCACTGCAAAGAGCCTGAAGAAGAAGCAGCAACAGCTTCAAGCTGACCAAGATCTGCTCGCTGATAGATGGACGGAAGTCCTGGCAGCCGAGGAATATGCACTCGAATGCCCAACCAAAAGTTACCCGAAGTGCAAATTGCTACCTCAATTCGATGATGAGGCACTGGAGCCAGTCCTACCAGCGCAAAATGTGGCAGACCGACCTCTGCGTGGCTAGGATAAGGCGGTAACTCGGCCCGAACATCAACCCGCATTGCCTCACCGAACTAATAGGAACACAATAGCCCGGGGAAATACGCATGACCTACGGTACCACTTGGAGAACAGAGCAGGACAAACCCGATCGATCTATGGATCGCGCGGGTGCGCCCCAATGCGCAAGAACAGCCACCACGCCGGATATTGTTGGATATCGGGTTCCGACAAAACCCTTAAGGTTCGAACACTGGGGTGCGTGCGAAGATCTTCCCCCTACCGATCCACGTCCGAACGCCTCGCTGAGAATCTAAGCTACACGATGAACAACACAAGGGACGCAAGGTTTATACTAGTTCGGGCCACCGTTGTGGTGTAATACCCTACTCTAGTTTGTGGTGTGGTGGATTGCCTCAGGGGCTGATGATGAACAGTACAGAGGAAGAGCGGCCTCGCAAGAGGTGTTCTTGAGCTGGTGCAGTGTTCTACTTGGGATGGATCTTCCCGCCTCTAGGTGAGATGAGAACTCTCTCTCCTTCTTTTCCCCTCTTCTTTGTGGTGGCTATCCCTATATATAGATGCCCTGTCCCTCTTCCCAAATATTGAGCGGGAAGGGTGCCAACAATGGCCATTTTGAAGGGGAACATCTAGTACAAGTTATCCTGACTAAAGTTGGTCTTCGTCTGCCAAAGGCACTGGCGATGACGCCGTCTTGGGCTCCACGGTGACCTCTGCCATGCCGCTCTGCTGGTCTTGGTCTCGTTGCACCGGAATGGCAACCTTTGCTTGATGCCTCGGTACTCCGCGCCTGTGCTTGGACCCTTTGCACCAGAGAGGAAACAAGGATACTACACAAGCCGGCGCCCGCCTGGTCTCGATCGTCATGGCTTGCGTCACGAGCACCTCGCGAGGTACCCCTGCCTTGATCTCTCCGCCTCCTCGTGAGCCTGCCTGGTGAGGCCGCTCCTGAGGAAGCCCTTCGTCGTCCGCCCCGCGAGGCTTGGCCCCTCGCGAGGGTCTCGAGCTTGAGCTAATGAAGATGGGCCATGCTGGGCCACCACTTGAGCCATGCCGCGGGCCGCAGGCAGGCAAGTCTAGGGACCCCCGTTCCCAGAACGCCGACAGTAGCCCCTGGGCCCAAGGCGCACTCGGACTTGGCTTAGCGGAGAAGTGAAGGGGCAAGTGTGGAGCGCCGCGGGCCCCATCAGCCTGCGGCCTTGGGCGCCGCCTGGCGGTTGATTGGACGTGGTGTCTCGGCTTCCCCGCGCTGCCTCGGTAACTGCCCGACTTGACAAGCTCCTGCATGCAAAGATGAGTCATGATTACCTGCGATCATGGAGGCCGATGGTTGGCCTCTTCTGGACTATAAATGCGAGGGGGTGCGCCAGCCCCCGCAGTCCATCTCTTCTTGCTCCGCTTCTTTTCCCTTGCTCCTCCTCCATCCTGACGCCAATGGCGTTGATCTTCCGGTTCTTAGCCGAGGAGAAAGGAAAGGCTCCCCGAGAGGGGCTGGACCCGCTCCCGCTGAAGAAGCGGCCAGTCCCCGGCCACCGTGACGAGGCTGCTCGGCCGGAGACATCGAGGCCCTGGTACGAGCGGCTACTACCTGGGTTTCCGTTGCCCTTGTACGCCCGGGCTGAGGGCTCTAGGAAAGGAGACGCCAAGCGACATCGCCTGCACCGTCGGCGGCGTCGATGAGTTGTGGCGATGCGCGCCATCGCCCCTGGAGCCCACGCCGCGGACTCCTCTCGTGAGCTCATGCTTCACACTGCCATGCCTCCTAGCTCCTGGATTCGCCTTCCTCCTTCCTTCGCTTTCGAGATGCCGCCAAGGGGGCCTCTTGAGCTTTGGCTGCAGCATGCCGACTTTGGCACCCCTGCGACCGGAGCGGAGGTCAAGGTCGTCGCTCCGGGAAAGGTTTACATGACCCGAGGCTGGGGCGAGATAGCCCGGGTCTGCCGAACTAGGGGCGCCTTCGTGATTCATCTCGAATATGATGGCGCTTCCTTGATGCTCTTCAAGGTCTTCAACGTGGAAGGACGCCGGCTGGAGTGCTGCCCCAGGGAAGGCCGCCGGGGATTCGAAGTGGCGAGGGCTAAGCCTGCCACCGCTTCCCCAACAGCTCCTTTGGTAGCAGCGGTGATGCTGGAGGGTCCAACGACTCTCCCGAGCTTCTTATGACTCCGGAGACGAGCAACGACAGCTATGAGCCCTCGAGCTCGCGTCGCGCCTAGAGCAGAGCTACTGCATCAGGCAGCCAGTACAGCTGATCTGGATGGGGTTGGCACCGGCCCCTCGTGACCCACTGTTGATGATGGCATCGGCCGCAGAGGCACCTGTAGTTAGGACTCCTTAGGATTTGCACCTTTTGTTCCCTGCGAGGAATCAAGGAAATAGCCCGTGGGGCATGTAAAGCGTCTGCAATGTCTTTTGTTAATATCATCCTTATCACGGAGAGGTGCGAGATGCTTGTCCTGTCTCGGCTCGGTTCCCCATTTATAACCTCATGAGGGCTTGGCGCTCTACGCTGACAGGTCCCGGTCCCGATTCAGGCTTCAGCCGTCGCTGGTATGCCAGGTCGCGATGCCGTGGTCAAGGCCAGGAGGTGAGCAGCCCGAGGTCTAGTAAGAGCCCCCAAGGGATGATGCTCAGGAGGTCCCCTTTAGTGCTCAAGCAGCCGTCACTGGGAGAGAAAGGAAGGCAACATCAGCGTCACATAGCCGCATCAAGTGAGGGTTCGGTGTTGCATCGACTAGCTGTTCCAGGAGCGTGACTTATCTCGGGAGCTTGGATCCGTTCCTTAGCTAGTTGTCGGACCTGCGTGTCGGCAGCTGGGAAGTTGCCGGGTCGAGCCCTCGTGAGCTTCTCCTCTCTTCCCTGCACTCTCCTTCGTGCTCTACGTCCTCGGGTCCCGGCCCTCGAGCTAGCTCAGCCGCCGCTGGTATGCCAGGTCGCGATGCCGTGGACAAGGGCAGGGGGTGAGGGTTGGAGAGCCTGTGAGAGCCCATGAGTCGCGATGCTTAGGCGCCCCCCTTTTAATGTGCAAGCAATTCGCACGGATGAGAGAGAGAGAGAGAGAGAGAGAGAGAGCTCACGGAGCCCTCCCCCACGCTATTCCTTAGAGAGACCCTGTAAACCAACATGAGTAAAATGGGGACTGCCATTACGATTGCCGGCCAGCCATTGGTTGCTCCGAGGGAGTGATGAGGGAACTGAGGGACTGGTGAGGTAGCGCCTTGCAGGGCTGCCGCGGCTAGAGCTCAACCACTCAGATTTGTTGATGTTGCAGGGATGGACCCATGCACAAGCGCTGTGCCAGAGCGAGCGGCTCCAAAGGTAGGTGTCAATTGAGCAGGCGATTATCACAGGCAGGTTAAGCATGAAAGAGCAATCCAACTTAGATAGATGCAGGAAAGGTACATGCCACGAGGCCAGGCCTGAGCGGCTTGGGGATGATGCAGCCCGAGGGGCACTCCCAAAAAGGTAAGCTAAACACATAAGCAAAACGGATACATGCCGCGGGGACGGACGCACGCGACCTGGGAATGATGCAGCCCTAAGGGCGCTCCCAACTAAAACGAAACTCGAAAGATGTCACCTGGTATCATTGCAGAGCGAGTGTTGGGGTAGCTGACGATGCGCGGTGGAGAAGCCAATCCTCATGAGCCTTCAAAGCCCTGAGCCTTGGGAGGCTCTGGAGTTCCAGACGGCCCGGCAAGGTCCATCTCCATCTCCTCTAGGAACGCACAGTGCCTGGCCACCTGAGCCTCCAGAGTGCTCCTCATTAGGCGCTCATGAGCAGCAGCCGCGTTCGGCAGGCCGAAAGGGATGCGAACGTAGCTGTGAGGTGGACCCTCGCAATGTCCCTCGCTTGAAGGCTAGAAACGCCCCTGAGACGCGACTCGATTGAGCCCTGGGTAGTTGATGCAGACGTGCAGCCCACCATCCTCGCCTGGATGGGGAGCTACGCCGGGTAGGCGGCGGTTGCCACACATGACTCTCGACTCCTGCAGCTCTTGAGTGACCTTGGTGATGAACTCATGAGGGTTGGGCCCTCCTTGCCTCATGCCTTCCTGAGGAAAACATGTCGCGAAGCACGCCTCCAAGTGGTGCCCAAGCGCCTCCCTCGTGATCTTGGCAAAGTTAGTGACCCTCCAGGAGAGAGCCCCCGAGCCTTACCGGAGGAGGGCATCGGGCGCGCCTTCCTTTGCGATGGACGGAGGCGCCCCTTGGACGGGCGCAGATCCTGGCGTGGTGCCATCGAAGGTGCCTGCCTCCTGATGCCTTGAGCTAGGCGATGTCTTCTTCTTCTTGGGAGCTACCTCAGGAGGGTTCTCACTCTTGTTGTCTGGGTCTTCGACTGATGCAGCTTGGAAGGCACGCTCGAGAGAGCACACCGCATCCTTCTCTTCACAGGGGACCGTGATGACTCCGTCGCTTCCCGGCATCTTGAGGACATTGTAGCCATGGTGAGTCACTTCCATGAACTTAGCCAGGGCTGGATACCCAAGGATGGCATTGTACGGCAAGCGAATGTGGGCGACATCGAAGTCGATGAGCTCAGTACGGTAGTTCTTGCACTGTCCAAAGGTGACTGGGAGGCAGCCCTGCCCTATCGGGGTGGTGGAACCATCAGTCACTCCTAAGAAAGGCTTGGTTGGCTGATGCTAATCATATGGCACTTGGAGATTTCTGAACGTCTCGACGGACAAAACGTTGAGGCCTGCGCCACCATCGATGAGGGTCCTGGTGACCTGCACATTGCCGATGACTGGGGAACAGAGCATTGGGAGGACACCGGCTGTTGCTGCACACTTGAGTTGATCCGCTGAGCTGAACATGATGGCACACGTGGACCACCTGAGAGGGCACGTGCCCTCGAGCTTGGGGAGGACTGCATTCACCTCGCGAGCAAACTACTTGAAGATGCACTGAGAGGCTAGGTCCCGGGCGCCACCCAAGATGCAAGCGATAGCACGTGGCTCCTAGAAGCCCCCAGCCCCCTCGTCCTGATGATAGTCTTCATTCCTTCTTGGTGGTGGTGGCAGAGGCAGAAGGCTTGCGTTGCCTTGCGGGCGATCCTCACGAGGCTGATCCCTCCAAGCCCCCTCGCGAGGCTGGTCCTGCCAGCGATCCTCGCGAGGCCGGTCACGCCACCCTTGGCGAGGGCCACGGTCATCCCATCGTCCTCCACCTCTTCCTCCTCCTCGGCCATAGCCCCGATCGTTGCGCTCAGGGCATCGACTGACATGCCCTTCTCGCACGACCCTGAGCTATTGGCATTCGTTGGTGTTGTGGGTGTGGAGGTCATGGAACACGCAGTACCAGCTGCCCTTGGACAAATCTGGCTGGTCCCTGCCACGCTTCGTGTCTGGCTCTACTGTGAGCACAACTGCTCCTTTGCGCTTTATGTCCTTGGCCTTGGCTTTCTTCTCTTCAAGATCAGTGGCAGGAAGCTCGATAAGGGAGAGGCGTCCCTCCTCAGCCCTTGCGCACTTGGCCTCCAGGTTGAACAGCTCCGGAGACGTGCACAGATCTTCATGGATTGCCAGTTCCTCCTTCATGTTGACGTCACGGACGCCATCAGAGAACGCTGAGATAATGGCCTCCTTAGTTACCATGGGGATCTTGAGGCAAGCGTTGTTGAAGTGCTAAATATACTTCTGTAGGGTCTCTCCAGGTTGGTGCTTGATGCGGCGCAAATAACTCATGGCCGGAGGACAGTCGCGAGTGCCCTGGAAGTTGGCGATGGAGCGGGTGCGCATCTCGTCCCAAGAGGAGATCGTGCCGGGAGGCAGGTTCAGGAGTCAGGTGCGGGCGCCGTCCTTGAGCGCCATGGGGAACCAATTCACCATGACCTTTTCGTCTCCGTTGGCCGCTTCGATGCCCAGCTCGTAGAGCTGCAGGAACTCCGCGGGGTCGATAGTGTCGTCGTAGCAAGGAGGCAGATCCGGCTTGAACTTGCCCGGCTAGGCGACACTGTGCAGCTCGGTGGTGAAGGCGCGGCAGCCTGCGGTGGCCACCGGAGCTCTTTGCTAACGCGGGGCTTGCTCTTGGGGTTCCCCACGTGTCGCCGCCAGGGGCAGTGTGGGGTCTTGATGTGCTAGCGCAGGGCTACGGTCATGGCGCGCCGATGCTGGGAGCACGCGAGCTCCTTCTTGGGGACGAGGGATCTCTTGGCAGCTCCTTTCTTGCCGCGCGGGCGCCAGATGCGGTGGCTCTCGTCCAGGGGCCGCGCGCCTTGGAGCCAGGGCTCCTTCTTGGAGAGGAGGCGACGGAGGCATCTCCGGAGCTGCATCACCCGCACAGGACGGAGGGCGAGGCAGTGAGAGGGACAGCACAGGGGAACCCCCTGCGGCGCTGACGAGCTCGGTGATGTGAGTGTCGGATTTCAGGTTCCGGCAGACCCTTGAGGTTCGAACTCCGGGGTGCGCGCAAAGATCTTTCCCCTACCGGCTTGCGTCTCATTGCCTTGCAAAGGATCTAGGCTACATGAAGAACAACACAAGAGACACAAGGTTTATACTAGTTCGGGCCACCATTGTGGTGTAATACCCTACTCTAGTGTGTGGTGTGTGGATTGCCTCAGGGGCTGATGATGAACAATACAAGGGAAGAACAACCTCGCGAGGGGTGTTCTTGTGGTGGTGTTGTCCCTTCGGAGGGGTCGATTCGAGATGCCTCCCTACTATGGTGGCTAGTCCTATATATAGAGCGAGGGGCCCTGGTCCTCTTCCCAAATATTGAGCGGGAAGGGCGCCAACAATTGGCCATGTTGAAGGGGAACATCTAGTACACTTATCCTGACTAAAGTTGGTCTTCGACTGCCAAAGACTCTGGCGGTGACGCCGTCTTGGGCTCCACGGTGACCTCCTTCCCGCCGTTCCGCTGGTCTTGGTCTCGTTGCACCGAAATGGTAACCTTTGCCTGATGCCCTGGCCTGTGCTTGCCCCCTTTGCACCAAAGGGGAAACAAGGACACTACGCAGGCCGGCACCCGCCTGGCGCTCGCTTGGTCTCGATCGTCATGGCTTGCGTCACGGGCTCCTCGCGAGGTGCCCTGCCTTGATCTCTCCGCCTTCTCATGAGCCTGCCTAATGAGGCTACGCCTGAGGAAGCTTCATGTCGTCCGCCCCGCGAGGCCTGGCCCCTCGCGAGGGTCCTGAGCTTGAGCTGATGAAGTTGGGCTATACTGGGCCTTCGCTTGAGCCACGCCGCAGGCCACACGCAGGCAAGTCCGGGGACCCCCATTCCTAGAATGCTGACAGTAGCCCCCGGGCCCAAGGCACACCCGGACTTGGCTTAGTAGAGAAGCGAAGGGGCAAGTGCGAAGCGCTGCGGGCCCTAATAGCCTGCGGCGTTGGGCGCCGCGTGGCGATTGATTGGACGTGGGCTTCTCCGCTTCCCCACGACGCCTCGGCAACTACATGACTTGACAAGTCCCTGCATGCAAAAATTGGTCATGATTACCTGCGATCGTGGAGGCTGGCAGTTGGCCTTCTCCGGCCATAAGTACGGGCGGGCAAGAGCCCTTCCAGTCCGTCCCTAACTGCTACCCCTTTTCTTCTTCTTTCTCGCCCTTGCTCCACCTTACTCCAATGGCGCCTATCCGCCGGTTCTCCGTAGAAGAGAAGGGAAAGGCCCCCCGAGAGGGTCTCGACCCGCTTCCGCCGAAGAAGCGGCCAGTCCTCTGCCATGGAGATGGGGGTGCTTGGCAGGAGGTGGCGAGGCCCTGGTACGAGCGCCCGCCGCCTGGGTTTCCGCTGCCCTTGTACGCCCGAATCGAGGGCCCTGGAGAAGAAGGCGCCGAGCAGCACCGACGGTGCCGCCGCCAACGCCGGCGAGTTACGGCGGTGCGCGTCGTTCCTCCTGGAGTCCATGTCGAGGGCTCCTCTCGCGAGCTTGTGCTTCACGCCGCCATGCCTCCTCGATCTTGGATTCGCCTTCCTCCCTTCTTCGCCTTCGAGATTCCACTGAGGGGGCCTCGGGAGCTTTGGCTGTAGCACGCCAACTGCAACACCCTCGCGACCAGGGCGGAGGTCAAGGTCATTGCCCCGGGCAAGGTCTTCCTGACCCGTGGCTGGGGCGAGATCGCCCGGGTTTGCCGGACGGGGGGCGGCTTCGTAATCCACCTTGAACATGATGGCGCCTCCTTGATGTTATTCAAGGTCTTTGACACGGAAGGACGCTGGCTGGAATGCTGCCCCAAGGAAGGCGGCCGGAGCATCGGCGCTGCAGGGACCAGGTGAGGGAGTTCCGGACTAGGGGGTGTCCGGATAACCGAACTATCACCATTGGCCGGACTCTAAGACTATGAAGATACAAGATTGAAGACTTCGTCCCGTGTCCGGATGGGACTTTCCTTGGCGTGGAAGGCAAGCTTGGCGATACGGATATGTAGATCTCCTACCTTTGTAACCGACTCTGTGTAACCCTAGCCCTCTCCGGTGTCTATATAAACCGGATGGCTTTAGTCCATAGGACGAACAACAATCATACCATAGGCTAGCTTCTAGGGTTTAGCCTCCTTGATCTCGTGGTAGATCCACTCTTGTAACACACATCGTCAATATTAATCAAGCAGGATGTAGGGTTTTACCTCCATCAAGAGGGCCCGAACCTGGGTAAAACATCATGTCCCTTGTCTCCTGTTACCATCCGCCTAGACGCACAGTTCGGGACCCCCTACCCGAGATCCGCCGGTTTTGACACCGACATTGGTGCTTTCATTAAGAGTTCCTCTGTGCCATCACCAATAGGCTCGATGGCTTCTTCAATCATCATCAATGACGCAGTCCAGGGAGAGACCTTCCTCCCCGGACAGATCTTCGTATTCGGCGGCTTCGCACTGCGGGCCAATTTGCTTGGCCCACTGGAGAAGATCGAAAGCTACGCCCCTGGCCGTCAGGTCAGATTTGGAAGTTTGAACTTCACCGCTGACATCCGCGGGGACTTGATCCTCGATGGATTCGAGCCACAGCCGAGCGTGTCGCACTGTCACGGCGAACATGATTTAGCTCTGCAGCCGGACAGTACCCTGGAGGCCGCACTCCAAACCGCTCCGATCTTCAATCCGGAGCTGGCTCCGCAGATCGAGGACGGATGCCTAGACATCACCTCAGGGGCTGCAACCTCTATGACGATAGAGCCGAACACTGACTTTGTCCCTCATAAAGCTCATGACTCCGAGGCGCCGGATTCCTCGCCGGACTCCGAACCTCCCGCGCCCTCCCCGATCAAATCCGATTGGGCGCCGATCATGGAGTTCACCGCAGCGGACATCTTTCAACACTCACCTTTCAGCGACATCTTGAGTTTGCTAAAGTATCTCTCGTTATTAGGAGAGCCCTGGCCGGACTGCGGTCAGGATGGTTGGGATGCGGACGACAAAGAAATTCAAAGCCCACCCACCACCCACTTGGTAGCTGCTGTCGACGATTTAACCGACATGCTAGACTACGACTCCGAAGACATCGACGGTATGGACGATGATGCCGGAGACGACCAAGAACCAGCGCCTACTGGGCACTGGATAGCCAGCTCATCATACGACATATACATGGTGGATATCCCAAAAGATGGGAATGGCAAAGGAACAGAAGAGGATGACCCCTCCAAAAAGCAGCCCACTCCGGGTCCGTCCAATTTGGACCGAATACTCGACCGCTTGTGCCAGATACACGACACCCACGAAAAGCCAGCTAACCACACCAATAGGGACTGTTGGGTATTCAAGCAGGCAGGCAAGTTAATTGCCGAAAACAATGACAAGGGGCTGCATAGCGATGACGAGGAAGAGACCCGACCGCCGAACAACAGAGGACAGAAGGGCTTCCCCCCACAGGTGCGGACGATGAACATGATATACGCAATGCACATACCCAAAAGGGAGCGGAAGCGTGCACTCAGGGATGTCTACGCGATGGAGCCAGTTGCCCCGAAGTTCAATCCATGGTCCTCCTACCTGATCACTTTTGACCGAAGGGACCACCCCACCAGCATCCACCATGGTGGATTTGCCGCATTGGTTTTAGACCCAACCGTCGACGGGTTTCACCTCACCAGAGTCCTAATGGACGGCGGCAGCAGCCTCAACCTGCTTTATCAGGATACAGTGCGCAAAATGGGCATAGACCCCTCAAGGATTAAACCAACCAAGATGACCTTTAAAGGCGTCATACCAGGTGTAGAAGCCAATTGTACATGCTCAATTACACTGGAAGTGGTCTTCGGATCCCCGGATAACTTCCGAAGCGAGGAGTTAATCTTCGACATAGTCCCGTTCTGCAGTGGCTATCATGCCCTGCTCGGACAAACCACGTTCGCAAAGTTCAACGCGGTGCCGCACTACGCATACCTAAAGCTCAAGATGCCAGGCCCTCGAGGAGTCATCACGGTCAACGGAAACACTGAACGTTCTCTCCGCACGGAGGAACATACAGCGGCTCTCGCGGCAGAAGTGCAATGCAGCCTCTTAAGGCAATTCTCGAGTTCGGCCGTTAAGCGGCCGGACATAGCTAAGCGCGCCCGGAGTAACTTATGATAAGACCATCTGGCATGTTCCGAGCACTCGTAGCAGTGCGGCCCCAACCCCAGCCCCTGCGAAACGTCAAAACAGGTCCTTCACGTACACCATTACGTTTTGAAGATACCATGGGCATGGGGAGAGGGGCACGACCACGACAAGCCCAGACTGCGGCTCAACCACACCAGGGGCTCTTAAGTGCATCGTTCTTTTTTTCTTCTTTTTACCTTTTATTTTTTACTCACAGGACTCCGTTTGTCAGAGGCCCTGTCCGGCAGCAGACCTGCCGAACTCACGATGCAATAGCCAGGGAAGAATACAGGCTACAACGAATATACAGGTGGTCTCCATTACGAGCATTTTTATACACCAATCCACAGCCTACCCCTGGAGGGGGACATGTTTAACAGTCCCATCCCTTGCTTATTGCACTATTTGTATCGTTCTGCATTCATAGCAACACTTATTGAATAAAACAATGCATCACCTTTTTGCTTATAATTGCATTTCTTTTTCATACATATGTTCATCTACGGCATGTTGCATCCGTACACTTTGGTACGGCTAATATACACCAGGGGCTTATGTTTCCCGCATTATGGTGTGATGAGTCCGAACACTTTCACAAGTGCGGCACCCCGAACTTATAGCACTATATGCATCGGCTCCAAATCATGTCTTGGGTCAATAGTTGGGTTTGCCCGGCTCCCATGTTTTGGTACCTTACGTTCTGTTATATCGGCTAAGGTAGCACTGGGAGAACCACTGCAATTGTGCCCCAGTTGAGCTGGGTTAACGCCTAAGTGGAGAAAGCTAAAACTGACCATCATGATGAGGCGAGAGCCGGTCGCTGTTCGAGAGGTTTTTTGCGAGTCCTTAAAGACTTATGCCCCTTAGAGCGAGGAGCCGGATACTGTCCGGCCCAGGCGTGGATAGCGCCCCAAATTCGGCCTTCCTAAGATTAGGGGCTTCGCAGAAATTTAAAATTATAGAATTCTATGGCTAAGTGAGAGTGTTCAAGCATTATAAGTCTGGTTGCCTTGTTCGCTGTGTTGAGTGCCTCCCTAGATGTACCCAAAAATGGGAACAAGAGCGCTCAAGTTTATCCCGAACACCCCAGCACTCGTGGCATGGGGGCTGAAGCCGACGACTTGCCATCTCTTAGATTTGATAAACAGCCGCACATAAGGTAATATTTTAAATTAACAAGCGTTGCTTAGCGCATATGAACTAAGTTTTCAGCGCAAAGGATAACAAAATGCGAGTCTACTCAATTATTACATCTTTGGGGCACTCACCCGCAATAATGCGGGCGCCCTTTAGCACACTCTTATAATACATCTCGGGCATGCGATGCTCCTTGCCCTCTGGTGGCGGGTCCGTCACGAGCTTCTGGGCATCCATCTTACCCCAGTGCACCTTTGCGCGGGCAAGGGCCCGACGAGCACCCTCAATGCAAGCGGAGTGCTTGATGACTTCAACCCACGGGCACGCATCCACGAGCCGCCGCACCAGGCCGAAGTAGCTCCCAGGCATGGCTTCCTTAGGCCACAGCCGAACTATGAGGCCCTTCATGGCCTGTTCGGCCGCCTTGTGGAGCTCGACCAGCTGCTTCAGCTGGTCGCTAAGGGGCACCGGATGTCCGGCCTCAGCATACTGAGACCAGAAGACCTTCTCCGTCGAGCTCCCCTCCTCGGCCCGGTAGAATGCGGCAGCATCGGACACGCTGCGAGGAAGATCTGCGAACGCTCCTGGGGAGCTCCAAATTCGGGTAAGCTATAGGTAATTAACACTCACATGCTTACTTTGCATGAAAAATGCCTTACCCTCTGCTATTTTCTTCACCGCCTCAATCTCCTGGAGGGCCTTGTAGGCTTCGGCCTTAGCGGCTTTGGCAATCTCAAGAGCCGTTGCAAGCTCAGAATCTCGAGTCTTCGAGTCACGCTCCAAGCTCTCATGTTTTTCACGAGATCCTGGAGCTCTTGCTGTACCTCCGCCACCCGCGCCTCCTGCTTCTCTCGCTCAGTGCGCTCCACGGCCGCATTGCGTTCGGCCGCAGCCACCGCCTCCTTCAGGGTCGCCACCTCGTTAGTGGACCCTACAATACCCATGTTATCCTTGTCATTTTTCTTGCAACCAAATCCTTTTCTGTAAGGTACAATTTTAATAAGGTTTTACTCACCTTCTTTTTCCTCGAGCTGCTTCTTGGCATGGCCGAGCTCGTTCTCGGACCACTCGAGGCTTTCCTTCAAAGTATTGACCTCCGCAGTCAGTGCGGCGGAGGTCAGCAGCACAGCCTACAATCCCATATTGACATATTTTTCATGACTCATGCGTATATCTTTTTAAGAGATCCTCAGTCCGGATTTTCTTTCCAAACACCGAACCGAGCATCAGGGGCTACTGTCTATGCGGTACCATTTTACATATATAGAAATTCTTACCTCAAAGCCTGTTAGAAGTCTGCTACAGGCTTCGGTCAGCCCGCTCTTGGCAAGCTGAACCTTCTGAATCACCGCACTCATAACAGTGCGGTGTTCCTCTTCGGTGGAGGCGCCGTTGAGCGCCTCCAGCAAATTATCCGGCACCTCCGGTTGGACGGAGGCAGCCGGTGTCACGGTCTTGCCCTTCTTGCGAAGGGGTCGCCCGCCGGACTCTGGAGCCGCTGTGGGTTCCGGAGCTGAGTCCGGTGCAAAGTCCGGGAGGTTGTCCTGTGACACCTCCGGCGCCTCCTCCTCCTGGTGGGTCCCTTCCTGGGATCCTACCTCGGCATCGTCCACGGCACAGGGGGTGGAGGCAGTCAGAAGGGAATCCATATCCGACGCACCCAAGGACCCGCTCGACGAGGCGGGAAGATCATCCTTGGGCGGACTGCAGGGTTGTATGCGGCATTAGAAAGACACTATGTGATGAAAGGGAAAAAACCTTGAAGTTATTCGGGAGTCCGGATACTTACGATCTCGCCATGGGCTTGGCCGTTGGAGTCCAGTCCTCGTCGTCGTCGCTGGCGTTGGCGGAGTAGTCCGGGGGAAGAGTTTTCCCCTTCTTGGACCGTTCGGCATCCCTTGTTGGGGAGGCCTTCCTTTTCTTCCCTTCCCCCACTGGGGGAGAGGCTTTCTTCTTCTCCTCCTCGCCTTGGTGGGAGGAGTCGGCCTCGGATTCATCATCCGATAGCACCTGAAAACGGGAACTCTTCCGAGTCCCCATGGCCTTCTTCTCCGGCACCACGTGGGGTGCTGGAGCCAGCAGCCCCGTTAGGCAGGCGTCCGCTGGGTCCTCTGGCAATGGGGCCGGACAGATAGTCCGTTCGGCCTTCGCCAGCCAGTCCTGTCAAAGGTAAAGGGAGTTTAGATCCTGCATAGAGTCAAACTATGGAAAACAAGTGGCAAAATCACTTACCTCGTCAGCTGGACGCTGCGAGCGGAATCCGCGATCTTCGGTAGGGGATGCGGGAGCCTCGGCGCCCTTGAACAACACCTTCCAGACATCTTCGTACGTAGTGTCGAAGAGCCCGCTCAGGGTCTGGTGCTGCGCCGGATCGAACTACCACATGTTGAAACCCCGTCGTTGGCACGGGAGAATCCGGCGGATGAGCATGACCTGGACTACGTTGACAAGCTTAAGCTTCTTGTCCACCAGCTTCTGGATACGGGCTTGGAGTCCGCTCAGCTCCTCCGAATCCCCCCAGATCCGGCCACTTTCTTTCCAGGAGGTGAGCCATGTAGGGATGCCGGATCTGAATTCGGGGGCCGCTGCCCAATTAGGGTTGCGCGGCTCGGTGATGTAGAACCACCCCGATTGCCACCCCTTAATGGTTTCCATGAAGGTGCCCTCCAGCCACGTAACATGGGATATCCTACCCACCATGGCGCCTCCGCACTCCGCTTGGCTGCCCTTCACAACCTTCGGCTTGACACTGAAGGTCTTGAGCCACAAGCTGAAGTGGGGCTGGATGCAGAGGAAGGCCTCGCACACGACGATAAACGCCGAGATGTTGAGGACGAAATTTGGGGCCAGATCATGGAAATCTAGGCCGTAGTAGAACATGAGCCCCCGGACAAAGGGATGAAGTGGGAAGCCCAGTCCGCGGAGGAAATGGGGAAGAAATACTACCCTCTCATGGGGCCTGGGGGTGGGGATGAGGTCTCCCTCATCGGGGAGCCTGTGCGCGATGTCGCAGGACAAATATCAGGCGTCACGCAGCTTCTGGATCTGCCCCTCCGTGACGGAGGAGGCCGTCCACTTGCCTCCCACTCCGGACATAGTTGGAGAAGGTTGAGGTGAGAAGTGCGGACTTGGGCGCTGGAGCTCGAGTTCGCGGAGATGGATAAGCCAAGGAGGAAGAAGGCGCGGGTAAAAGGGTTGGATCTTTATCCCCTTATATGGGCGGACAAAAACATGTGTCCCCACCGGCCTGGTAAAACTCGCTTATCTCCCAAGCATCACCATCAATGGCGCGGTTGGGTTACCCACATCCGTATTGATGGGAATCGCGGAATAAGGGGAACACGATCTCTGCTTCGACAAGACGTGGCAAGGAAACCGCTTCGCTAAATGCGCTGAGGTGGAACAATAAAAACAATTCGAGTAAAGGCTTGGAAATGGTGTGATATCACGCCACAGAATACGTCAACAGATTGATCTTGTGTAATATTATTCTCTCTACGGTTGTACGTGGAATTTATTTTTGCAGAGCCAAACACTATCCTGGTGTTCACAATCTTCTATAAATTATTCGGAGGAAGAACCCGCCTTGCAATGCCGAAGACAATATGCGCGCCGGACTCGTCGTCATTGAAGCCAGGTTCAGGGGCTACTGAGGGAGTTCCGGACTAGGGGGTGTCCGGATAACCGAACTATCATCATCGGCCGGACTCCAAGACTATGAAGATACAAGATTGAAGACTTCGTCCCGTGTCCGGATGGGACTTTCCTTGGCGTGGAAGGCAAGCTTGGCGATATGGATATGTAGATCTCCTACCTTTGTAACCGACTCTGTGTAACCCTAGCCCTCTCCGTGTCTATATAAACCGGATGGCTTTAGTCCATAGGACGAACAACAATCATACCATAGGCTAGCTTCTAGGGTTTAGCCTCCTTGATCTCGTGGTGGATCCACTCTTGTAACACACATCATCAATATTAATCAAGCAGGACGTAGGGTTTTACCTCCATCAAGAGGGCCTGAACCTGGGTAAAACATCGTGTCCCTTGTCTCCTGTTACCATCCGCCTAGACGCACAGCTCCGGACCCCCTTCCCGAGATCCGCCGGTTTTGACACCGACACCAGGCCTGCCAACCGCTTCTCCAGCAGCTCCTCAGGCAGCAGCGGAGGAACCGGAGGGTCTTGCAACTCTGTCAAGATCCACGCGACTCCAGAGACGAGCGGCGATAGCTGCGAGCCTCCGAGCTCACGACGTGCCCGAAGCAGGGCGGCTGCATCAGGCCGTCGGCGCTGCTAATCTGGATGGGGTTGGTGCCGGCGCCTGCTGACCCACTATTGATGATGGCGTCTCCTGCGGCGGCACGCGTAGTTATCGCTCCTTAGCACCTTTTGTTCCCTGTGAGGAATCGAAATGACATCCCATGGGGGTATGTAAGGCACCTACCGTGTTTTTGTGAATTGTGCATCCTTATCACGAAACGATGCGGGAGGCGCGTCCTGCCCCGGCTCAGTTCCCCCTTTCTTTCCTCATGAGGGCTTGGTGCTCTACGCCGATAGGTCCCGGTCCCCAGGCAAGCTTCAGCCATCACTGGTATGCTAGATCGCGATGCCGTGGGCAAGGCCAGGAGGTGAGCGGCCCAAGGTCCAGTAAGAGCCTCTGAGTCGCGATGCTCATGAGGTTCCATTTGGCGCTCAAGCAGCCTCCGCTGGGGAAGAAATGCAGGCAACATTGCCGTGAAAGAGCCACAGTAGGCGAGGGTTTAGCGCTGAGTCGATCCAGTCTCGCGTGACTTATCTTGTAGGTTTGGAGTGGTTTCCGGCGAAGTGTCAGGCCTGCGCGGCGGCAGCTGATGTGTTGCTGGGTTAGGTCCTCGTGAGCTTCTTCCCTTCCTGGTCCGCGTGCTCGAAGATGTCACAGACGGCCTTGGCCCCACGGCCGAGGCTGAGGCGTGTGTCCTGTCTTCTGCAGCGCTGACGCATGTCCTCAGCCATGTCTACCTTCACGACCCCAACGTCGACCTCGACAGCCTGCTAGAGCCTGTGAGCGGCAACCTCGCCGCCGCTGCTGCTGAGGCCGTGAAAGGCCGAGCCGAAGCTTTGCTGGGGAGGTTCTGTGCCTTCAGCACCTTGCCCGGGCGCGATGCCGCCAGCTCCGCGGCCTCAGGAGGTGGAGCCGCCCAGCGTGATTCCACCACAGGTGGCGGCGCCACTGGAAAGTGATCCCTTCGCGGCTTCTGTCCTGTTTTAATTCCCGCAACATGCACCATGCCTCGTGGAGGCGTTTAAACTTGCGTTTGGCATTGTGAAAACAATCTATGGCCTGTAATATTTGCTTTTGAATTCCTTAGGATTTGTGTTTCTCCTTCCTATTTGCTTGTGTTCTATGTCGGCAGAGCTCGGCCCCGCGCATACCTCAGCCGCCATTAGCCCCGACCAGAAACCAGGACGGGACTAAGGAGTGAGGGGCTACGTGACCAGTTAGGCTCCTGAGTCGCGATGCTGAGGAGTCCCCCTTGACGCGCGAACAACAAGTAGGAAAGGAGACATAGGAGTGGATTTATCGTTCTACGTTGGCAGGGCCCGGCCCCGCGCATACCTCAGCCCCCGTTAGCCCCGACCGGAAACCAGGACGGGATTAACGAGTGAGGGGCTACGTGACCAGTTAGGCTCCTGAGTCGCGATGCTTAGGATCCGCCCTTGACGCTCAAATGGTCTTCGTACCTTGGCTCCGCTCAGGGAGTGGAGCGCGATGAACTAGGCCCGAGGGGCCTGGCTGGGTGGCATGCGCCCGGGCGTAGCCCGGATGTAGCCCCCGTGTCCAGTCCCCTCGCGTGGCGCTCCCGAGGGGAGGCGTTACAGTAGGGCCGGACACTGATCTCTGAGCTCCCTGAGGTTGATGCGGCCGTGGGCCGCCCTTAGTTGTTTATCACTAGCACAGAGCATAGCGCTTCCGTATGTGTACAGGCATAGCCGCTCCTCGGCAGTGTCGTCAGCCAGTGCGGAGCATGGTGCTTCCACTGGTACGTGGGAGGGGGCCCGCCTCCGGGAGGATCCCCCAGGGCGTGTATAGCCCTGCCCTGACACGTGGCTGGCACGGTAGGGCTTGACGAGGTGTATCTGGGCACCCGTGAGCCAGCACGGGACTCACGGGGCCCTACCTCAAGGCGGGTTGCGCCTGGCTCTAGGCCTTGCTTGTGGTGTGCTCCTGCAAGATTGATTAGATGCCAACGCTCCACGTCCTCAGGTCCCGGCCCTCGAGCGAGCTCAGCTGTCGCTGGTATGCCAGGTCGCGATGTCGTGGACAAGGCTAGGAGGTGAGGGCTGGAGAGCCAGTAAGAGCCTGTGAGTCGCGATGCTCAGGTGCCCCCTTTTAACGTGCAGGCGGATAGCATGAAGGAAAAAAAAGGTGCCTCCGGAGGCATCAGGTAATAATCATGATAGGCCAAATAAACGACCTAGATAGATGCGAGGGCGATACACGCCATTGGGTCAGGCCCGAGCGGCTTGGGGATAATGCAGCCCAAGGGGCGCCCCCAACAAGGTAAGCAAAGAACACGAGCAAAACAGATACATGCCGCAGGGACGGACCCACGTGACCTGGGAATGATGCAGCCCTGAGGGCACTCCCAGCTGAAAATGAAACTTTGAAAGATGTCACCTGATATGGTTGAAGTTGAAGGGATGCTGAAGTAGCTGACGACGCGTGATGCGGAAGCCGATCCTTACGAGCCCCCAGGACCTAGAGCCTCGGGAGGCTCCGGGGGCGCAGGCGGCTCTTCAAGGACCATTTCCATCTCCGCCAGGACTGTGCAATGCCTGGCCTCCTGAGCCTCCAGGATGCTCCTCAGCAGGCGCTGATGAGCGGCGACCCCATTCAGCTGGCCGAAAGTCATGCGAACGTAGCTGTGAGGTGGACCCTCACAATGCCCCACGCGCGAAGGCCAGAGGCGCTCCTGAGACGTGGCTCGGTTGAGCCCTGGCACGTCGATGCAGACGCGTAACCCGCCATCCTAGCCTGGATGGGGGGCTACGGCGGGTAGGCGGCGACTGCCGCGCATGACTCTTGACTCCTGTAGCTCCTGAGTGCTTCTCGCGATGAACTCCTGAGGGTTTGGTCCTCCTTGCCTCATATCTTCCTGAGGGAAACGCGCCTTGAAGCGCGCCTCCAAGTGGTGCCCCAGCGCTTCCCTCGGGACCTTGGCAACGTCGGTGGCTTTCCAAGAAAGAGCCCCCGAGCCCTGCCCGAGGAGGGTGCCGGGCGCGCCTTCCTATGCGACAGAGGGTGGCACCCCCTGAATAGGCGCGAATCCTGACGCAACACCTCCGGAGGTACCTTCCTCCTTATGGCTTGGGCCAGGCAAAGCCTTCTTCTTTTGAGGGACTGCCTCGGGAAGTCTCCCGCTCCTGTGATCTGGGTCTTCGATTGCCGCGGCTTGAAAGGCACGCTCAAGAGAACACACTGCATCCCTTTCCTCACAGGGTACTGTGATGACTCCACCACTTCCTGGCATCTTGAGAACATTGTAGCCATGGTGAGTCACTGCCATGAACTAGGCCAGGGCTGGGTACCCGAGGATGGCATTGTATGGCAGGCGAATGTGGGCGACATCAAAGTCAATGAGCTCGGTACGGTAGTTGTTGCGCTTCCCAAAGGTGACTGGAAGGCGAACCTGCCCTATCAGAACAGTGGAACCATCAGTGACTCCTGAGAAAGGCTTGGTCGGCTGGAGCTGATCATATGGCACTTGGAGATTGTTGAATGTCTTGACGGACAGGACGTTGAGTCCTGCTCCACCATCGATGAGGGTCCTGGTGACTTGCACATTGCTGATGACTGGGGAACAAAGCATTGGGAGGACTCCGGCCGTTGCTGCGCACTTGAGCTGATCCGCTGAGCTGAACGTGATAGCGCACGCATACCATCTGAGAGGACGCATGGCGTCAAGCTTGGGGAGGATTGCATTCACCTCGCGAGCAAACTGCTTGAAGATGCACTGTGAGGCTGGGGCCTGGGTGCCGCCTAGGATGCAAGCAATTGCACGCGGCTCCTGGAAGCCCCCAGCCCCCTCGTCCTGATGCTGGTCTTCATTCCTCCTTGGTGGTGGTGGCAGAGGTGGGAGGCTTGTGTTGCCGTGCGGGCGATCCTCACGGGGCTGATCCCTCCAACCTCCCTCGCGAGGCTGGTCCTACCAGCGGTTCTCGCGAGGTCGGTCACGCCACCCTTGGCGAGGGCCACGGTCTTCCCATTGTCCTCCACATCTTCCTCCTCCTCGGCCATAGCCCCGATCGTTGCGCTCGGGGCGTCGACCGATATGCCCATCTCGTATGGCCCTGAGCTCCTAGCATTCGTTGGTGTCGTGGGTGTGGAGGTTATGGTACATGCAGTACCGGCTACCCTTGGATGACTCAGGCTGATCCCTACCTCGCTTGGTGTCTGGCTCTGTTGCGAGCACAGCAGCTCCCTTACGCTTCACGTCCTTCACCTTGGGCTTCTTCTTTTCTGGATCGTTAGCCGGAAGCTCGAGGAGGGAGAGGCGCCCTTCCTCAGCCCTAGGGCACTTGGTTGCCAAGTTGAACAGCTCAAGGGATGTGCACTGGTCTTCATGGATTGCTAGCTCCTCTTTCATCTTGATGTCATGCACGCCATCGGAGAAGGCTGAGATGATGGCTTCCTCAGTCACCCTGGGGATCTTGAGGCGAGCATTGTTGAAGCGCTAGATGTACTTCTGCAGGGTCTCTCCTAGCTGCTGCTTGATGTGGCGCAGGTCACTCATGGCCGGGGGCCGATCGCGAGTGCCTTGGAAGTTGGCGATGAAGCGAGTGCGCATCTCGTCCCAGGAGGAGATCGTGCTAGGAGCCAGGTGCGGGCACCGTCCTTGAGCGCCATGGGAAACAAGTTCACCATGACCTTTTCATCCCCGTTGGCGGCTTTGATGCCCAGCTCGTAGAGCTGCCGGAACTCCACGGGGTCTGCAGCACCGTCGTAGCATGGGGGAAGATCTGGCTTGAACTTTTCCGGCCAGGCCACGCTGCGCAGCTCGGTGGTGAAGGCACGGTAGCCTGCAGTGGCCACACGAGGCCTTTGGTGACGAAGGGCTTGATCTTGGAGGTCTCCGCGCGCTGTCGCCAGGAGCAGCGCGGGGTCTAGGCGCACTGGAGCAGGAGCGCGGTCATGACGTGCCGGTGCTGGGAGCACACAGGCAGCTTCTTGAGGGCGAGGGATCTCTTGGCAGCTCTTTTCTTCTCGTGCAAGGACCAGACGCGGTGGATCTCGTCCTGGGGCCGCGCGCCTTGGGGCCAAGGCGCCATCTTGGGGACGAGGTGGCGGAGGCACCTCCTGATCCACGCCTCCTGCGCAGGATGGAGGGCGAGGCAACGAGAGAGATGGCATAGGAGATCCCCCTGCAGCGCTGACGAGCTCGGTGATGCGGGCGAGCCAGTCCTCGTAGAGGTCGTCGATGGGACGGTAGTGCAGGAGCTCACGTGCCAGGAGCAGCGTAGCGTGCATGTCTGTGGGGGCGTGACGGGTGTGGGACGATGAGGCCGCTGGAGTCAGCGACGGGGTAGCGGTGTGGCCTTCCCGCCGCACCGAAGGATGCAGGGACGAGGCCTGCTGCTCGTTCCCAGCCGGTCCGGTGGCGGTGTTGGCGGCAGGCGACGGGGAACGACAGGGGCATTCGCCGATGGGAGTCGTCTTGGCGACGCGGGTGGCGAGAGGAGCCCGACGCTCGGCGCGAGCCCGGCGAGCGTCAGCCATGGATACGACGGAAGATCACACGCGATCAGCGGAAGGAAGATTCCGGTGCACCCCTACCTGATGCGCCAAATGTCGGATTTTGGGTTCCGGCAGACCCTTGAGGTTCGAACTCTAGGGTGCGCGTGAAGATCGTTCCCCTACCGGCTCGCGTCTCATCGCCTTGCAAAGGATCTAGGCTACACGAAGAACAACACAAGAGACACAAGGTTTATACTAGTTCGGGCCACCATTGTGGTGTAATACCCTACTCTAGTTTGTGGTGTGTGGATTGCCTCAGGGGCTGATGATTAACAATACAAGGGAAGAACAGTCTCACGAGGGGTGTTCTTGTGGTGGTGTTGTCCCTTCGGAGGGGTCGATTCGAGATTCCTCCCTACTATGGTGGCTAGTCCTATATATAGAGAGAGGGGCCCTGGTCCTCTTCCCAAATATTGAGCGGGAAGGGCGCCAACAATTGGCCATTTTGAAGGGGAACATCTAGTACACTTATCCTGACTAAAGTTGGTCTTCGACTGCCAAAGACTCTGGCGGTGACGCCGTCCTGGGCTCCATGGTGACCTCCTTCCCGCTGATCCGCTGGTCTTGGTCTCGTTGCACTGAAAAGGTAACCTTTGCCTGATGCCCTGGCCTGTGCTTGCCCCCTTTGCACCAAAGGGGAAACAAGGACACTGCGCAGGCCAGCGCCCGCCTGGCGCCCGCCTAGTCTTGATCATCACGGCTTGCGTCACGGGCTCCTCGCGAGGTGCCCTTCCTTGATGTCTCTGCCTCCTCGCGAGCTTGCCTGATGAGGCTGCGCCTGCGGAAGCTTCCTGTCGTCCGCCCCATGAGGCTCAGCCCCTCGCGAGGGTCATGAGATTGAGCTGATGAAGTTGGGCTGTACTGGGCCTTCGCTTGAGCCATGCCGCAGGAAGGCAAGTCTGGGGACCCCCGCTCCAAGAACGCCGACAGCGAGCGATCCACTCCTCGTAGAGGTCATCATCGGGACAGTAGTGAGGAGCTCACGCGCCAGGAGCAACATGGCATGCACGTCCGTGGGAGCGTGATGGGCGTGCGACGATGAACGAGCTGGAGTCAGCGATGGGGTGGCGGTGCGGCCTTCCCGCCGCACCGAGGGATGCAGCGATGATGCCTGCTGCTCGTTCCCCGCCGGGCCGGTGGCGGCATGGGCGGCAGGCGACGGGGAACGACGGGGGCCGTCTGGGCGATGTGGGCGGCGAGAGCAGCCCGACGCATGGCACGAGCTCGGCAAGCTTCAGCCATGGATGCGGCAAACGATCGAACGCGGGACAGATGAAGAAAAATTCCGGTGCACCCCTACCTGGCGCACCAAATGTCGGATATTGGGTTCCGGCAAAACCCTTAAGGTTTGAACTCTGGGGTGCGCGCGAAGATCTTCCCCCTGCCAATCCACGTCCGAACGCCAGGCTAAGAATCTAAGCTACACGATGAACAACACAAGGGACGCAAGGTTTATACTAGTTCGGGCCACCGTTGTGGTGTAATACCCTACTCTAGTTTGTGGTGTGGTGGATTGCCTCAGGGGCTGATGATGAACAATACAGAGGAAGAACGGCCTCGCAAGAGGTGTTCTTGAGCTGGTGCGGTGTTCTACTCGGGATGGATCTTCCCGCCTCTAGGTGAGATGAGAACTCTCTCTCCTTCTTTTCCCCCTCTTCTTTGTGGTGGCTTGTAATGCCAAAAGACCAACGCTTCAGAAGACTTCCATATTTTTCGTGATCACCGTGTGTTTCTTTTGTGCTTGCTCTTTATTTCGCTTCTTCCATCATGTTCATCATTTGGTTATATTGCATTGCCATGCCCATCTTTGTCATGTTGCATTTGTGCCTCTTGTCATTTTTGGCATTCTCATAATCATCATGTGCGTTATCATATTCATGCATGTTACATTGTTGCATGCTCCACGTATGACCATGCATCATCACCTCCTCCTTCCTTCTTCATTCCTTCATTTTGGCAATTGACCTTGTCCCCTTCTCCATAAATGTTCATTCTTTCCCTATTAATCTTAAACCATGCCTACACCCTCTCTGACAATTTTCAGCTCATTGGAAGATGTTTTGGTTGGGTTCAAAAATGACTCAAGTTTGAATTAAATTCAAACTTGAATTATTTTTCTATCTCTAAAATGTCCAGACCATTTTATTCAAATTGTGCATAAATCCAGGATCTTATAAATATTTCCGTCCCAGCCTACGTTCTTCCTGATCTCCCTGTGCATTTCGGCTCTTGTTATTCTGCCTGGAGAACTAAGGAAAAGAGATGAGGAGAGAAAGGAGGAGCAGCCCAGCAGCAGACCCCGCAGCCCACATGTTTCTCTCCCCAGCCGGCCCAGCCCAATGCCCAAATGGCCACCTGCTCCGTTTCCCCTCATTCTCCCTCACTCCAGACATAGAGCGCTCGCGCTATCGCGCCGTGAGCTCACGGACACCAAGGCTAGCGCCTGCCTGCGCCCCAATAAAGCCCCGCAGCGACCCCTAGGGTTTCCTCCTCCCTCCTCCTTCCCTCCTCGCGCCGCCATCTCTCTTCCTCCCCTCTGTTTTCCCTTCTTCCTCAAGATCAGAGAGCACCACCGAGAGCAGAGAAATAAACCGTCGATGCCCGTCGTCGTTCTCGCGGCCGGAGGGCCTCAAGCTCGTCTTCGACATGTCGTCCTGCACCCCGTCACCCTCCTCGACCGATCCCCCCAGTTAGTTGGGCGGGAGCCTCCCTAACGCGCCTCCCTGCCGTCGCCGTCGCCATGGCCGGTCGAGCCAAGCCGAGCTCGAGCCCGGTGTCGTCCATGTCGTGGTGGCCTTCTTCTTCCTTTGGAGCGACCTCCACGAGCCGGATCGCCAAGTCCAGCGCCCCGTCGCGGTCTTCTTCCCCTGCTTCCTCTACGTCACGGATCGAACACCATATCGCCTTCACGCCATTGGCCACGTCGTCTCCCTCCTCTACTTCCACTTCCTTCACGGTCAGAATTTCGACAAGGTTCAGAGCTCCCTCCCGTCGTCTCCGGCGTGTATCCGTCGACCTCGTCGTATCATATGGTGAGCTGGGTAACGCCCCTTCCTCTCCGTTCCTTCCTCTCGATGTTTGATCACCCGCATGCCTAGCCTGATCATCGCCATGCTGTGTGCCCGAGGTGAGCATGAGCTTGTACCCCGCACACACACACGCCCCTGCACCTAGAAGCCCCAAGCACACATGCTCCTTAGCCTATCCCGCACACCCGTCGTGGCCTCCCAAGCCCCGTCATCACCACGGCTGACCTTGCCGGCTCCGTCCTCACAGCCGTCGTCTTCTCCGCCTATACAGAGAGGCTCGGCCCTGGGCAATCTCTTAATGAGCCGAACCCCTTTCATTGCACAAGCACACCACTAGCTCAGCTGGTCAGCCCGCACGCACACATGCAGGAGGTCCTCGGATCGAATCCTAGGGTGCCCCGAATTGTTTTTCCCCTCTTTTATTTATTTTCCCCCACTCCTGGGCTGCTGCGGCGTGCTGCAATTCAGCCCGTGCATGTTTTTTCCCTCTTCCATGCGTTTTAGCATTTATTCTTTATCATGCATATTTTCAGAAAATTGCCATCATTTTAAAATGCTCATGTTTAATTAACCGTGCATCATATGCAAATACTTTATATATGTAAAATGCTTAGAATTTTGTGTAGATTAATATTTTGCCACTTTCATCCATGTTAAAAATGTTTAAAATGCTGTTTGATTAAATTTTCTCAAATGCCATGTTAAAATGCTATAATTCAACTATTAAATCGTAGCTAGGTTTTAAATAAATTATATATGTAAATGGGGTAGAAAAATGCGTAGTTTAACTTGGTGTACTTTCTTTGCATGTTTAACAACCCTAAAATTGTGTTTAGGGCCGAACAGTACCAAATCTAATATATGCTCATAAGGTTTTTCTGGACTTGTTGTTTGTTGTTCCGGCCTCATTTAAATTTGCCTAGATAGGTAGTTTTTCATATGCTTCACCCCTTGCCATTTTTAACAACGTTTAATATTGTTGGGTACATAACGAGTGAGAACTAAATAATTGATGTGGTGTTCCATTAATATGCAACTTGTTGCATATTGAGCTCCACTTAATTTGTAGTGTTGTTTGTTGCACTTTGCCATGCCATGCCTCATTAAACCGGACATGCATCATACTTGGTTGTGCATCATGACATGTGTCTGTGGTGGTTGTTTACTATGTTGTTTGTTTCTTTCCGGGTTGCTTCTCTCGTTAGCTTCGGTTTCGTTCCGGAGTTGTGAGGATTTGTTCGACTACGTCCGTTTGTCTTCTTCATGGACTCGTTCTTCTTCCTTGCGGGATTTCAGGCAAGATGACCTTTACCCTCGATATCACTTCTATCTTTTCTTGCTAGTTGCTTTGTTCTATCGCTATCCTGCGCTACCTATCACTTGTTTACCATGCCTCCCATATTGCCATGTCAGCCTCTAACTTTTTCACCCTTCCTAGCAAACTGTTGTTTGGCTATGTTACCGCTTTGCTCAGCCCCTCTTATAGCATTATTAGTTGCAGGTGAAGTTGAAGATTGCTCCATGATGGACAAGATTATGTTGGGATATCACAATATCTCTTATTTAATTAATGCATCTATATACTTGGTAAAGGGTGGAAGACTCGACCTTATGCCTGGTGCTTTGTTCCACTCTTGCCGCCCTAGTTTCCGTCATACCGGTGTTATGTTCCCGGATTTTGCGTTCCTTACGCGGTTGGGTGATTTATGGGACCCCCTTGACAGTTCGCTTTGAATAAAACTCCTCCAGCAAGGCCCAACATTGGTTTTAACATTTGCCACCTAAGCCTTTTTCCCTTGGGTTCTGCAGACTCAAGGGTCATCTTTATTTACCCCCAGGCCAGTGCTCCTCCGGGTGCTGGTCCAAACTGAGCGATGTCCGGCGCCCCCTGGGCAATCATGGTCTATGCCAACCCCACGTCTGGCTCATTCGGTGTGCCCTGAGAATGAGATACGTGCAACCCCTATCGGGATTTGTCGGCACATCGGGCGGCTTTGCTGGTCTTGTTTTACCATTGTCGAAATGTCTTGTAAACCAGGATTCCGAGTCTGATCGGGTCTTCCTGGGAGAAGGAATATCCTTCATTGATCGCGAGAGCTTATCATGGGCTAAGTTGGGACACCCCTGCAGGGTATAATCTTTCGAAAGCCGTACCAGCGGTTATAGGCAGATGGGAATTTGTTAATGTCCGGTTGTAGATAGCTTGACACTTGACCTCTTTAAAACACATCAACCGCGTGTGTAGCCGTGATGGTCTCTTCTCGGCGGAGTCCGGGAATTGAACACGGTTTTGGGTTATGTTTGATGTAAGTAGTCTTCAGGATCACTTCTTGATCACTTCTAGCTTCTCGACCGTTCCGTTGCTTCTCTTCCCGCTCTTATTTGCGTATGTTAGCCACCATATTTGCTTAGTGCTTGCTGCAACTCCACCTCTTTACCACTTCCTACCCATAAGCTTAAATAGTCTTGATCTCGCGGGTTTTGAGATTGCTGAGTCCTCGTGACTCACCAGATACTATCACAACAATTGCAGGTGCTGAAGATACCAGTGCAGATGATGCAACCGAGCTCAGATGGGAGCTCAACGAAGATCTTAGTTGTTGCTATGTTTCATTTCATGTTGATCAGTAGTGGAGCCCAGTTGGGACGATCGGGGATCTAGCAGTTGGGTTATCTTCTTTTCTGTTGGCTTCGTCCGTAGTCGGACTATGTGTGTGTACTCTGAATGATGTATGATTTATTATATGTTCATTGTGTGAAGTGGCGATTGTAAGCCAACTCTTTATCCCATTCTTATTCATTACATGGGATTGTGTGAAGATGACCCTTCTTGCGATAAAACCACAATGCGGTTATGCCTCTAAGTCATGCTTCGACACGTGGGAGATATAGCCGCATCGTGGGTGTTACATGGCTATCCCTATATATAGAGGCCCTGGCCCTCTTCCCAAGTATTGAGCGGGAAGGGCGCCAACAATGGCCATTTTGAAGGGGAACATCTAGTACAAGTTATCCTGACTAAAGTTGGTCTTCGTCTGCCAAAGGCACTGGTGATGACGCCGTCTTGGGCTCCACGGTGACCTCCGCCATGCCGCTCTACTAGTCTTGGTCTTGTTGCACTGGAATGGCAACCTTTGCTTGATGCCTCGGTACACCGCGCCTGTGCTTGCCCCCTTTGCACCAAAGAGGAAACAAGGACACTGCACAGGCCGACGCCCGCCTGGCGCCCGCCTGGTCTCGATCGTCATGGCTTGCGTCACGAGCACCTCACGAGGTACCCCTGCCTTGATATCTCCACCTCCTCGTGAGCCTGCCTGGTGAGGCCGCTCCTAAGAAAGCCCTTCGTCGTCCGCCCCGTGAGGCTTGGCCCCTCGCGAGGGTCTTGAGCTTGAGCTGATGAAGATGGGATGTACTGGGCCACCACTTGGGACACGCCGCAGGCCGCAGGCAGGCAAGTCTGGGGACCCCCGTTCCCAGAACACCGACAGATATGACAAATACACACCTGTCCGGGCAGACTACCGCAGACCGGCTCTATCCGAGCTGCGTCCGGACATAGCCCGACATAGAGGCACCGCACATCCCCTATGCTTCACTGACGAAGTAATGGAAAATGAATTCCCAGAATGGTTTAAACCCGTAAACATTGAATCATATGATGGGAAAATAGATCCCGCGGTATGGATCGAGGACTTCCTTCTCCATATACATACGGCCCGCGGTGATGATCTCCATGCCATCAAGTATCTCCCGCTAAAACTCAAGGGCAGCCTGACAGTGGTTGAACAGTCTACCCGAAAACTCCATTGGCAGTTGGGAGAACCTGGAAGATGCATTCCTCGACAACTTCCAGGGCACTTATGTCTGACCTCCGGATGCCGATGACTTAAGTCATATAATACAATAGCCCGGAGAGTCAGCCAGGAAATTCTGGACTGGGTTCCTAACTAAAAAGAACCAGATCGTTGATTGTCCGGATGCCGAGGCCCTAGTGGCCTTTAAGCATAATATCCATGACGAGTGGATCGCCCAACACCTCGGCCAAGAGAAGCCGAAGTACATGGCAGCCCTCACGATGCTCATGACCCGCTTTTGTGCGGGTGAGGATAGTTGGCTAGCTCGTAGCAACATCACCTCAAGTAAACCTGGCACTTCCGAAGCCAGAGATAGCAACTACTAGCCCCGACGTAGTAGACACAAACGTTGAAACAATGGTGACAACACCGAAGACACGGCCGTCAATAACGGATTCAGCGGCTCCAAATCCGGTCAGCTGAAGAAGCCGTTTAAGAGAAACAGTCCGGGCACGTCCAGTTTGGACCGCATACTAGACCGTCCATGTCAAATCCATGGAACCCCCAATAAACCAGCCAATTATACCAACAGGGAATGCTGGGTCTGCAAACGGGCCGACAAGTCAAACGCTCAAAGCAAAGAGAAGGGGTTGCAGGAGGACAAAAGAAGTTTCCTCCACAAGTCAAAACGGTGAACATGATAAACGCCGCCCATACCCCCAAGAGGGAGTGGAGACTCACACTCAGGGACGCCTACGCGATGGAGCCAGTCGCCCCAATGTATAACCCATGGTCATCCTGTCTGATCACTTTTGATCACAGGGACATTCCGACCCGTATCCGTCACAGCGGTTCAGCCGCACTGGTGCTCGACCAAATCATTGATGGACTCCACCTCACACGAGTTCTTATGGACAGTGGAAGCAGCCTGAACCTGCTCTATTAGGATATAGTTCGAAAGATGGGTATCGATCCTTCAAGGATCAAGCCCAAAAACCCACCTTCAAAGGTGTCATACCAGATGTAGAGGCCTGTTGTACGGGCTCAATCACACTGGAAGTGGTCTTCGAATCCCCGGATAACTTCCGGCGCGAAGTATTAACCTTCGATCTCGTCCCCTTCTCCAGCGGCTATCACGCACTGCTTGGACGAACCGCAGTCGCCAGATTCAATGCGGTGCCACACTATGCTCATCTTAAGCTCAAGATGCCCGGTCCACGTGGTATCATAATAGTCAATGGAAACACGGAACGCTCCCTCCGTACTGAGGAGCACACCGCCGCCCTCGCGGCAGAAACACAGAGCGGCCTTTTCATGTCGAACCTCAATTCGGCGGCCAATCTCCCTGATACTGTCAAATGAGTCCGAACAACACAGCAGTAGGACGGTCTAGTTTGTCAAGACCTCGACTAGCAATCCGGCCTCCGTCCCAACCCTGACCAAACAACGGCTTTGTACCGCTCATAGATAATTACGCACTTAAAATACCATGGGCATAGACGAAGGCACAGTCATACTGTGGTCCACAACGCGACTCAACCGTCCTTGGATCCACATACCTTCACTTTTTCTTTTCCTTTCAGGTTTTTTCTCTTCTTGAGGCTTTTATGATAACCTGATCCTCGGACCCATCGCAGAAGGATACACCAAGATAGGCAAGGGGCTTTGACATACAAGGGAATTCCTAGGTGGTCTCTGCTAACGATCGTTATTCCTATTTTACGTACCCGCACGCATCCCACTCTTGGTCACGGCATGTCAAATAGCCTTATTCGCTTATCTCACTACTTGTACACATACGCCTTGACGCATTTCAATGGAAAATAATTTACAGCTTCCGCTTATTACTTAAATTTTTCCTTGCCTTTATATTTATTGCATTCGTATACTCTGGTACGCCTTAATTCGCCAGGGGCTTCAGTGTACCCATAACACGACAAGAAAGTCTGAACACCTTCACGGTTGTTCGACACCCCAAAATTATAGCATTATATGCATCGGCTCCGAATCATGTCTTGGGTCAATAGTTGGGTTGCCCGGCTCCTGTGCTTGGTACCCTATGTTCTGCTATATCGGCTAGGGCAGTAAAGGGAGAACTACTGCGATTGTGTCCCGGTTCTTCCGGACGAGTGAAAGTGCAAGTATCCCTAGGTGGTTTTGGTAATTCATAACAACATATAGCTCATTGAGCTAATGCTATTCCAAGACTATTATTTCAGGAAAGCTCAATGAATGGCGTGGCATGGATGATGAAAGTGGATCCCTCAAAATATCAAGGACAAAGGATTGGCTCAAGCTCAAAAGCTCAAGACTCTTCATTTTACATTTTAGTGATCCAAGATCACATTGAGTCTATAGGAAAAGCCAATACTATCAAGGAGGGATGAGGTGTTGCTTAATGAGCCTCTTGCTTCAAGTGCTTAGTGATATGCTCCAAATACCCTCAACTACTTTCTCACATCCTCATATGACCTAAACCCAAAGTCAAAATTGGTCACACCGATTCTTTCTATCCGGCGCCACCGAGTTCAAATGTCATAGCCACTGCCACAAACCCTAGGCAAATCGGTCTCACCGATAGGGATCTCGCTCTCACCAAGATGGGATTGTAATCTCTCTCTTTCCCTTCGTAACGTTTCGGTCTAACCGAAGTGAGCGATTGGTCCCACCAAGATTGCAATGTAAACTCCCTGTTTCCCTTTCATAACATTTCGATCTCACTGAAATGAGCGAATCGGTCCCACCGAGTTTACCTGACCAACTCTCTGGAAAGCTTATTACCAAAATTGGTCTCACCGAGTTTGTGTAATCTCTCTTACCGAGATTATGTTATGCCCTAACCCTAACCATATCGGTCCTACCGAGTTGCATGTCGGTCCCACCGAAAACCCTAACGGTCACTAGGTTTACTAAATCGGTCTGACCGAGTTTGTTAATTCGGTCCCATCGAGTTTGGTAAATTGTGTGTAATGGTTAGATTTTATGTGGAGGCTATATGTACCCCTCCACCTCCTCTTCATTCGTGGAGAGAGCCATCAGAACAAACCTACACATCCAACATACCATTTCTGAGAGAGAACCACCTACTCATGTGTTGAGGCCAAGATATTCCATTCCTACCATATGAATTTTGATCTCTAGCCTTCCCATGTTGCTTTCCACTCAAATCTTCTTTCCACCAGATCCAAATCCCATGAGAGAGAGAGTTGAGTGTTGGGGAGACTATCATTTGAAGCACAAGAGCAAGGAGTTCATCATCAATGCACCATTTGTTACTTCTTGGAGAGTGGTGTCTCCTAGATTGGCTAGGTGTCACTTGGGAGCCTCTGACAAGATTGTGGAGTTGAACTAAGGAGTTTGTAAGGGCAAGGAGATCGCATACTTCGTGAAGATCTACCGCTAGTGAGGCAAGTCCTTCATGGGCGACGGCCATGGTGGGATAGACAAGGTTGCTTCTTTGTGGACCCTTCGTGGGTGGAGCCCTCCGTGGACTTGCGCAACCGTTACCCTTCGTGTGTTGAAGTCTCCATCAACGTGGATGTACGATGGCACCACCTATCAGAACCATGCCAAAAGCATCCGTGTCTCCAATTGTGTTTGAATCCTCCAAACCCTTCCCTTTACTTTCTTGCAAGTTGCATGCTTTAATTTCCGCTGCTCATATACTCTTTGCATGCTTGCTTGAATTGTGTGATGATTGCTTAACTTGTCCTAAGATTGCTAAAATCTACCAAACTCTAAAATTGGGAAAAGGTTAAGTTTTTAATTGGTCAAGTAGTCTAATCAACCCCCCTCTAGACATACTTCAAGGTCCTACAAGTGGTATCATAGCCTTGGTCTCCATTTGCTTTGATTTCCATAGCTTTTGGTGGTCATAGCCTTGGTTGCACAACCAAGGAGAGTATGGCGTCTAGCGAGGGAAATTATCACCGTAGAGGCCCTTACTTTGATGGTACTAATTTTGCTAGTTTGAAACATAAGATGAAAATGCATATTCTCGGACATAACCCCGCCGTTTGGGATATTGCTTGTATTGGCTTGCTAGGTGAATTCTTTGATGGGAGAGAGCCGAACCGTGAAGCTAATGTAGATGAATTGAAGATGATGCAATACAATGCTCAAGCTTGTGATATCCTCCTCAATGGCTTGTGCCCGGAAGAATTCAACAAAATCAGTCGTCTTGAGAATGCAAAGGAAATTTGGGATACTTTGATTGATATGCATGAAGGTACCGACTCCGTCAAGGAATCCAAGATGGATGTGCTCCAAAGTCAGCTTGACAAGTTCAAAATGAAGGATAGTGAAGGTGTCGCTGAAATGTACTCTAGGCTTGCTCTTATCACAAATGAGATTGTCGGCTTAGGGAGGAAGAGATGACCGACAGATTCATCATCAAGAAGATCCTAAGAGCATTGGATGGAAAGTATGATACCGTGTGCACATTGATCCAAATGATGTCAAACTACAAAGATCTCAAGCCAACGGAAGTCACTGGAAGAATTGTTGCTCATGAGATGTCACTCAAAGATAAGGAGGAACTTCACAACAAGTCAAGTGGTGCTTACAAAGCCTCATGTGAAGCCCCCACATCATCAGGTGAGAAACAAACCTGTCGGGGGTTGGGTGCGACATATGCCAAAGGATGGCTTACCATGGTGGGAGCGAGTAGAACGTCGCTAGTGCCAGGAAACGGGATTAGGCGAAGGCATGCACGCCGGCGAATCTTACCCAGCTTCGAGGCTCTCCGGGGAGATAACACCCCTACTGCTACTCTGTGGGGTCTCCGCATGATCACTAAGGCGTAGTGACTACAAGGTTGCTCCTAGAGCTGTATTCTGGAGGTTGAAGGAGGCAAGGCTAGCTCTCTTCCTCCTATATGATCTAGTCTAAGGCTAATGGATGCGAACCCTTTGCATGGGTGCCCCGGGGGGTTTATATAGGCCTACCCCCGGGGGTACAATGGTAATCCGGCTGGGCGCGGGTCCCAGCTGTCTGTCTCACAGGCCGCCGTCTTCTCCGCCGACTGCTGGGGCCCGCCGACTCGCGGGCCCCGCCGGTGAGTCCGGCACTGTAGTCGTGCTTCTGATGACGCAGGCTTGGTCATTGGGTCGTGGCAACAGTGCCGCCATCTATCGGGCGATCACTGTTGTTACTCCCCATCTTGTCTGGTTAATGGCGTGTGGGACCCGTAGGAGAGGCTGGCCGACTCTGGGGAGCCGACTCCCACGGGGCCGCCTTCGGGGCGTATCCGCCGTCTTCTATGTTCTCACTGTCCGGCGGGTCCGCCGTCTCTGAGCCGTACAGGTAGGCCATCGTGGCCACAGTGCACCGCTCACTGTGGCTGAGGTCAGGGCTTGGCATGGCAACAGTGCCGGGCCGCACCGGAGACCTCCAGCGGTACGGCACACTGTAGCCATGCTAGCCCCTCGTAAGCAGGAGGTGACGGCCACGCCGTAGTCGTACCCGTCTCGCCTATCGCGACGAGTGTAGCGTCGTGGGCCGACTCCCCGTAGTCGGCTTCCCTGGAAGTCGCTGGCCAGGAGTCGGCTCATCTGATAGTCGTCATCTGAGACTTGGCTCATCTGGGAGTCGTCATTTGAGACTCGGCTCATCTGGGAGTCGCCATTTGAGACTCGGCTCATCTGGGAGTCGTCATCTGAGACTCGGCTTTGAGGGGCGCGACCTGCCCCGATGTCTTGAAAGGTTCTGGGGCTCGGGTTAGCCTACCCGTGGCCCACTACTCCGACAGTAGTCCCCGAAGCTGGTGAGGCTCTGAGAGTGACACGCTATGGGGCCTCAACAGTTTCATTCCTACGGTGGCGGAATCTGGGCCTCACTTGCCGTCTTCCTCTGAGCCGACTATTGGAAGTCGGATTCATAGAGTGCCGTCTTGCCCTTCGAAGAGCTTGAAAGTCGTGGCGGGAGACCAGGCGGCATGCCCAACACGCTTCCCTGCAGCTGCCTGCTACGGTCCTATCGCGCGGCGCCACGCGGCGGGGGCAGTCTGCTGGCCCACGCACGTGATGGGGCGGGCTGTCAGGCGGGGCCCGCCACTACCGCGCCTCGGCACGCGCACGGATCCGCTGCGGCCGTGCAAACGGTTGGGTTACCCACGTTGTTACTGCGCGCAGTAACTTCGTGGGTTAAATCGTGGGGCGGCGTGGGGCTCCGAGCGCAGTTAATCCCCGCTCGCCCCCTCGGCTTCTCAGCCTCGGAGGCTATAAGTAGGGGGGAGGGGTGGAGCGGCAAAGCACACGCGCCCATCTCCCCCGACCCCTGTTTCCTCTTGCCTCGTCTCTCTTTCTTCTTGCCGCCGGCGAGCAGAGCCACACCGCACCAGCCAGCAATGAGCTCTTCCTCCGCCGCCGCGGCTCCGGCCGTGCGTTCCGGCGCGTGGGACGGCTCGGTGGTCGACGACGACCTCATTGACTTCCTCCGCAAGACGCGCCGCCTCCCCGGCGCACACCTCGTGCGAGCCCGCACCGTGCTGGCGAGGGAGATATCGCCGGCGCCGGAGGAGGGAGAGCGGGTCATCTTCCGCTTGCACCTCATGCGCGGTCTGGGGCTGCCGGCGAGCAGTTCTTCCGCTCGTTCTTGGAGTTTCACGGCTCCAGCCGCACCACCTCACCCCGAATACGGTGGTGCTGCTGTCCGCCGTCACCACCCTGTGCGAAGGTTTCCTCGGTGTTCTCCCCACCATCGAGCTGTGGGGAGAATTCTTCTCATCTAATCTCGGCACGCACGTCGCCGGCGTGCCGGCTTAGTGCGGTGCCTACATCGCGATGTGGTGCTCGACGGCCGACAACCCCTTCCCTTCCATCTCGCTGATCAAGTCAGTGAAGATGTGGCAGCGCTCATACTTCTACATGAAGAACCTCGCCTTCGATGGTGACTGGATTAATCTGCCGCCTTATGAAGCCGCCCCCAGCTGGGAGGCTCCCCAGCTAGTCTCATCGAGTCAAGACATTGACTCCCGCCGGAGCCGCCGTCGTAGCGCGACTCCGAGTCTTGACGCAGTCGGAGGGCCTCGTTGGGGCCGACTTGCTTGCCGCCTTCGTGGCGCGCCGAGTCCTCCCGCTCCAAGGCCGGCCTCACCTGATCTATCAGATGAGCGGCCTCCGAGACCCGAGTCGGATGAGCACCAAGGAGATGCCCCGCGCGGAGGTGGCAAACATGGTGAACCATATCGCGAACTACGAGTTCGGGGAGGACTGGCAGTTCGGCAAGGAGCCGTACTCGCGCGCCAACCCCCCACCAGTGGTAAGTCGCATCTCCTTATTGCTTTGTCTTCTTTGCAGCCGAATCCGCTTTCTGATTTTCGTTGGTTTCTTCTGAGCTAGAACCCCCTCATGCAGCCTGCAGCCGGTGTTGCGAGACAGCCCCGCGAGTTCGTCCCCGACCGTGCGGAGAGCGACGTCGACGACCCCGACTTGGGGGCGGCGGCGATGGAAGCCGACGCTGAAGGCGGAGGAGGAGGAGCGAGAAGCGGCCTCAGGTTCTCGGCCACCTTCGCCGACTGGCCTGAGGACGACGCCGAAGGGGAAGTCGCCCCGCGCCATCAGCTAAGAATCGGTCCCTCAGGCGCAGGCTCCTCTGCTGGCCTGGCCGGCCAAGGCGGTGCGAAGAGGCGTCATGCTGGGCCGAGTGCGCCCGGTGGCAAGTTGAAGAAGTTCAAGGGAGCGTCCGCCGCAACCAAGGGGGAGGAGGCGGCTGCGAAGGCCAACCGCTTCCGTAGGGAAGTGAGAAGGCCGCCGCTAGTCTCTGCGTAAGTTTTTCGCTTTGTCTTTATTTTTCTCCGGTGGATCTTGTCCGAGTCTTCTTTTATACTCCTTCCTTTTTTCTTCAGGGCCCCCCTTTCCCTTGAGAGAGTTGCCGTCCCCTCCGTCATGGGGTCGGCAGAGATGTCCGCCAATACTCGGCAGGTCGACCCCGCCGCCGACCTCCGAGAGGCGACGGAGCGGAACACGCGGGAGAAGCGCGACGAGGAGGAGGCCAACCGCCTGGAGAAGGCGGAAACCAAGAAGGCGGCTGCCTCCGCCCAGAAGAAACTGGAGGATGCTGAAGCCGCTCTTGCAGCAAGACAGCGAGCTGAGGAGGCCGTACGTCGCCAATCGGTGTTGCTCGTCCTCCCACTTTCCTCCGCACCGCCGCCTCCGGAATTCACGGGGCAGACCGGGGAAGTCGGCGCCGAGAACCTCGTCGTGGAGAAGGAGAGCGGCGAGGCCTCCATGTCGGACACGCTAGTGCTGCCGCCTCCGCCTCCACCGCCGTCTGGGAGGGCCCACGGCAAACAGCCGGCAGGCCCGCCGGTGCCGCCGACTGAGGACGAGGCGAGGCTGCTTCTTCAGGTTTCCTTGCCAGTGCGCCACCGCCTCGAGAAGGCGACTTCGGCGCCGCGGCCCCTGGAGGTCGGAGCCGCCAGGTCAGCCACCCCGGACACCGAGGCGATGAGTGCCGCGCCCGCTGGGTGGGTGCGCGGATGCGGCACGGGCCCGCTGAACCAGGCGCTTCTGGATGTCCAAGTGAAGCTTCGAGCCAAAGGTGACGCCCTCCAGATCTGCACCAAGGCGCATCTAGCGTCGCGAGCGGCCGTCTGGGTATATTTTCCTCTTTGATTCTTGTTTTTCTTGCTCTTCTCTGTGGGGGCGCGCTAGTGCACCCACTGGGTGTAGTCCCCGAGTTTCGGGCCGGCTGCTGAGCAGGCGGCTCGGAACTCCCTCTAGCGAGTTCCAAGTATTTATTTTGTCTGAAATCTTTGTTTGCAGGAGTATCACAACCTCCGCGCAACTGCCTTCAACCGCAATGTTGAGGAGTTGAACAAGCGGACTGCCGACTTGACGGAAAGCCGGAGTAAGTTCTTTTCCTCTTCTTCACGGGGGCGTGCTGGCGCACCCGCGGGCTGTAGTCCCCGAGATTCGGGCCGACTGCTGAGCAGTCGGGCTAGATCTTCCCGGCGACCTTCATTCTTGACAACTTCGACGTCTCCTTTCTTGTTCTTCTTTCTTCGCGGGGGCGCGCTGGCGCACCCGCGGGCTGTAGGCCCCGAGATTCAGGCCGACTGCTGAGCAGTCGGGCCGGATCTTCCCGGCGACCTTCTTTGCTGACGACTTATTTGTCTCTTTCTTTCGTTCTTCAGGGGCCAACGCTACTCTTCAGGAGCAGCTGGGTGAAGCTAACACCGCCTTGCGTGTCAAAGGGGAGGAGTGCAGCAGGCTCGCCGCGGAGCGCGATCTGCTTACTGCGCAGCTGGCCAAGCAGAAGGAGCTGCTCAAGAAAACGTAGGATGAGGCCGAGAAGAAGGAGGCTGCTCTTCTAGCCGAGTTCGAGAGCGAGCGCTCCTCCTGGACCGACAAGGAGGCGATGCTGACCTCCGGCTTCCACGAGATCGAGGATATCATCGATGGTGAGCTTTCTTTCTTTGAGTCTCCGACTATGTGTTAGGCTGACTTCTGAATTTTCGACTTGCTTTTTGTTTTGGCAAACTTCTTCCCTCGCCACTCGCAGGCAGTCCCTCTGGCCATCGAGGCTGATCCTGAGGCACGAAGGGCAAATGGCAAGGAGATTGCCGCCAACGCTCCCCTGACCGTCGATGAGCAGCTTCTGAGCATCGAGGCCCGTCTTCGTCCGGCCCACCGGCGGATGCGCCGGCTTCAGCGTGCCGGCGCCCAGGCAGTTGCCGCCCTGTGGCCAGACATGCCGGCTCTGCGTACCGCCAGCTGAACTGCCAACTGGTTGGAAGTCGCAGCCGGCCGTCTTGAGGCCTGGAAGGGTTCCTTGGCCCAGGCCGGAGCGCGCCGGGCCTTGGAATTCGTCAAGGCGTGGTATCCGGGGCTGGACCTGGACCGTCTAGCCGTGTTCCGGTCAGAGGCCCAGGCCGAGCTGGAGGCTGTGGAGGGCTCCCTTGTCGAGCGTGCGGCAACCATCGCCGAGTACACGGACACCAGTGTATTCGTCCCCGAGCGTGCCGAAGGCAGTGAGGAGGTGCCACCGGAGTGGTTCGGGATGAACCCAGAATATGGCGAGGACTCGGCGGAGGTGATTGACTCTAGCACCAAGGAAGAAGGCGAGGCGGAGGATGACGGCGAGACGCAGGTGCCAGAAGGCGGAGCGGGCGACCAGCCTCAGCTCGACCGCGCCTCCAGCAACGATCCGCGTCCGACCGGGCCGACTGCCGCAGGCGGCGATCTAGCCGAGACTGCCCAGCCGACTCCCTCGGCGCCTGACACCGCCGTCTCCTCCGACCCTCCGAACCCGTCTGCCGCTCCTTAGGCTGCCTTCTGGCTTTATTTATCTGCTCTAGGAAGTCTTTGATGAACTTGTTAATTTGCACAATTCCACCCTCGGGGTGTATTTTAAACTTCTGTCTGAAGATTCGGCCAATGGGCCTATGCTTATGTAAATATTAATCCGAGTTCTATCTTTCCTCGCTCATTGCTCCTTTGGCTTTTTCCTTTGCTGCCTTCCCCTAGTTGCCGTTTTGCCAGCCAGCTAACCATTCTGCGGACTGCCGCTGTGCCAAATGCCTCACTACTTTGGGGAAAGCAAGTACTTGCCATTCTTTGGAGTGTATTTAACAAGTTCGATAGAAAGCAGCAAGCCGAATATTTGCAAGTCGGCTTGTAAAAGGGGGCTGGAAGCCGGCTTAGGCTATGTTGATGTTTTAGGTCCTTAGCCATTTTTCGTGTGGACGCCCATTCATCCTTACTCCTGCCTACCAATCAGTCGCTCTGCGAGCTGCGGCTTCTGGCAGGAGACGGCTTAGGCGCCGCACACTACTTGTCCGACTTCAGGAAACATTTCATAGCGCTAGACGGCGAGTCCCCGGGCCGACTTAGTCGAGCCCGGTGCCAAGTGGCGTAGCAAGAAGTAGCATACTTGTAGGCATAATTCTTATCATACAGATAATCAAAAGGGGCAGTCCCCGAGCTCATCTCAGGGGGCCCAAAGTCTCGGTACTTTAATACAAAGGGGTAGCGTGATACATACTGAATCAACTGTAAAATCTTTGAAGCAGGTTTGCATTCCATGGTCGTTCCAACTCTTTGCCGGAGTCGTCTCTCTTGCGTGCTCGGGGCTTCTGGGCATCGATCAGGTAGTAGGAGTCATTGCCCAACACCTTGCTGACAATAAAGGGGCCTTCCCAAGGTGCCGACAGCTTGTGCTGGCCGGCTGTCCGCTGGATCAGTCGGAGCACAAGGTCGCCCTCTTGCAAAGATCTTGGCTTGACCTTCCTGTTGTAGTATCTGCGCAGGCTCTGCTGGTACATGCCGGACCGACTGAGTGCCAACAGCCGGCCCTCTTCTAGCAGATCGACGCCGTCTTGACGTGCTTCTTCTGCTTTCTCCTTGGTGTACATGGTGACTCGTGGGGAGTCGAATTCTATGTCCGTCGGGATGACGGCTTCGGCACCATAGACGAGGAAGAAAGGCATGAAGCCGGTTGACTTGTTTGGAGTCATGCGCAGACTCTAGAGGACGGCTGGCAGCTCCTCAAGCCAACAGCCGGCTGAACGCTCCAATGGTTCAACCAGGCGGAGCTTGATGCCGGATAGGATGAGGCCGTTTGCTCGCTCTACCTGGCCGTTTGACTGCGGATGGGCGATGGACGCTAAGTCCAGTCGGATGCCCTGTGTTGCGCAGAAACGGGCCAAGGCTCCTTTGGCAAAATTTGTGCCATTGTTGGTGATGATGCTATGTGGTATGCCATACCGAGTCGTAATGTCGGCGATGAAGGTTACTACAGTCGGACCATTCAATTTCTTGATGGGTTTTGCTTCTATCCACTTGGTGAACTTGTCCACCACGACAAGTAGGTGAGTTAGGCCACCTCGTGCCGTCTTGAATGGTCCCACCATGTCCAAGCCCCAAACCGCAAAGGGCCAAGCGATGGGAATGGTCTTGAGCGCCGAAGCCGGCTGGAGCGGCTTGGAACGGAACATCTGGCACCCTTTGCAGTTTTGGACTAATTCCTTGGCCTCTTCCAGGGCAGTCAGCCAGAAGAAGCCGTGTCGGAAGGCTTTGGCGACGAGTGCCCTTGAAGCCGCATGATGGCCAGACTCGCCTTCATGGATGTCTCTGAGAATTGCTTGGCCTTGTTCTGCCTCGACACAGCGTTGGTAGACACCAGTGACACTGCGCCTGACCAGCTCTCTGTTGACTATGGTATAGGTTGCCGCTCGGTGTTGCACTTGCCGAGCCAGGATTTCATCAGCTGGCAGCTCTCTGTTTACTAGGAACTTAAGGATGGGCTGGGCCCATGAGGGTGCTGCTATTTTTTCGATTGCCACTATTGCGACTTGGACAAGGGTGGCTGGGCTGGGAGGCAGCGGGCTGGGATCCGCGGCCGCTTGCTGGATTGGTGAAGTCCCCGGGCCAAGTTCTCAAGTCTTCAGGCTGACTATCGCAGTCCCCAGGCCGGGTTCTGAAGTCTTCGGGCTGACTGTCGCAGTCCCCGGGCCGACTGCGACTGCGGTATTTTTGGAGCCGTCTGTAAGGATTTTTGTGCCGTCTGTTGGTGCTCTTGAGTCGGATCTGACTTCTTCGGGGGGAGCTGGCACAAAAATGGAGTCTGATTCTGGCGAAGGCTTGATAGACGGCTTGAGGAGGCGCTGAAGGGCGACGCCAGATGGTATTGCTTGACGGGTGGAGCCGACTCGTGCCAGGGCGTCCGCTTGGTCATTGTCATTTCTTGGAATGTGAAGGAATTCACACCCCTCGAAATATCCGCTGAGTTGCTGCACCAGGAAGCGGTAGCTCGCCATGTTTGCATCTTTGGCGTCCCAGTCGCCAGATGACTGCTGGACCACCAAATCGGAGTCGCCGTAGCACAGGATCCGGCAGATGCCGAGTTCTTTGGCAAGCTGGAGCCCGTGAACGAGCGCCTCGTATTCGGCAACGTTGTTGTAGGTGGTGAAGTGGATCTGCAGTGCGTACTTGAGCTTGTCGCCTTTGGGGGAGGTGAGGACGACGCCGGCTCCCAGGCCGGTGCGCATCTTGGAGCCATCGAAATGCATTCGCCAATGGGTGGAGTCAGGTGCTGGCGGCAGGTACTGGGTCTCGGCCCAGTCGACAAGGAAGTCGGCCAGTGCTTGTGACTTGATGGCGGTGCGGGGTTGGTAGTAGATGGTGTAGGGAGCCAGATCTATGGCCCACTTGGCTACTCGGCCTGAAGCATCACGGCTTCCGATGATCTCGGCTAGTGGAGCGGTGCAAACCACAGTGATTGGATGTTCTTGAAAGTAAGGCTTCAACTTCTTGGCGGCGAAATGCACGCCGTAGCACATCTTCTAGTAGTGGGGGTAGTTCTGCTTGGAGGTTGACAGTACCTTGCTCAGGTAATATACCGGTCTCTGGACAGGGAGCGCCTTGCCTTCCTCCTTGCGTTCGACTACGATAACTGTGCTGACTACCCGGCTGGTGGCGGCAATGTATAGGAGCATAGGCTCTTTGGGAGTCGGAGCCGCCAGCACAGCGGGAGTAGTCAACATCTTCTTCAACTCAAGAAATGCTTCATCCGCCTTGTGGTTCCACTCACAAAAGGTGGTCTTCTTCATCAGTTGGTACAAAGGGAGAGCCTTCTCGCCCAACCGACTGATGAATCGGCTGATGGACGCCAAGCAGCCGGTGAACTTCTGCACATCTAACAGTCGGCGGGGGACTGCCATCCTCTCAATGGCTTTGATCTTTACAGGGTTGCACTCTATGCCGCGTTCAGAGACCAGGAAGCCAAGGAGCTGGCCGGCTGGTACTCCGAAGACGCACTTCTCTGGATTGAGCTTGATCTGGAATCGGCGCAGATTCTCAAAGGTTTGTTGGAGATCTTCCAACAATGTTCCCCACTTTTCCGTCTTCACTGCCACATCATCCACGTAGACGTGGGCATTTCTGCCGAGTTGCTTGAGGAGACACTTCTGCATGCAATGCTGAAAGGTGGCGCTGGCATTCCTCAAGCCGAACATCATAGTCAGGTAGCAAAAGGCTCCAAACGGCGTGATGAAGGCAGTCTTCAGTCTGTCTGCCGGGTTCAGCTTGATCTGGTGATATCCTGAGTATGCATCTAAGAAGCTCAACAGCTCGCATCCGGCTATGGAGTCTATCACCTGGTCAATTCTTGGCAGAGCAAATGGATCTTTGGGGCAAGCTTTGTTGAGGCTTGTGTAGTCGATACACATTCGCCACTGCTTGTTCTTCTTCAACACTAGGACTGGGTTCGCCAGCCATTCTGGAAAGAACACCTCCATAATGAAGCCGGCCGCTAGGAGTCGGGCTATATCTTCTCCAACAACTCTTCTTTTCTCTTCTGACAGGCGGCGCAAGGGCAGCCTGACGGGCTTCACATCAGATCGGACATGTAACTTGTGCTCGGCGAATTCCGTCGGTACACCTGGCATGCCTTTAGGGGACCATGCAAAGATGTCTCGATTCTCACGGAGGAAATCGACGAGCTCGCCTTCCTATTTGCTGTCTAGGTTTGCACCTATGACAGTGTGCCTCTCCGGGTGCTCCGGGTCCAAAGGTATCCTCTTTGTTTCTTTAGCCGGCTTGAACGAACCCTCAGCTTTCGACTCCTTGGGGTCGGGCGACATCTCTGGCTGCTTGCCGGCCATCGCCACAACCCGATCAAGGAGCCGCCTCTCAGCTGCGATCACCAGGGACTCGGCCAGCCGACTACTCTCGGCCGCGCAAGGGACGACTTCCTGTAGTCGCCGGCGACGATCAGTATACCCTTTGAACTTGGCATCCTCATCTTGAGGTAAGCGTAGTGGGGGACCGCCATGAACTTGGCCAAAGCAGGTCGGCCAAGCAATGCTTGGTGTGGGCTTTCAAGGTCCACCACTTCAAACCAAATTGGCTCTCGGCGAAAATGATCTTTGTCTCTGAAGAGGACATCTATCTGAATCTTGCCGATTGGGGAGCAAGAAAGGCCAGGTACAATGCCGTGGAAAACAGTTCGGCTGCTTTGAAGCTGCTTCTGCTTGATTCCTAGTTTCTCCATGGTATCCTTGTACAGGATGTTGATGCTGCTGCCTCCATCTATCAACACTCGCGAGAAGCGAGCGGCCCGCCTATCAGTGGCCAAGGTAGCACTCAGAACCAAGGCATAGGAGCCCGGATTCGGCATCACCTCTGGGTGATCAGCTCTGCTCCAACTTATAGGCTTCTCGGACCAATGCATAAACTCCGGAGTATCTGATGCTACTGCATTTACTTCTTGCTGCTGCAACCGTCTGCTGCGTCGATTATCAGCCATACTGGTGAACACCACATAAGCTCCATGTTCTTCGGGGTATTCATCTTGTACGGCGCCGACTGGCCTGGCCGCCGGCTGTTGGGGCGGCTGTGGAGGCGGCGGCCCAGCAGGCAGAGGAGGAAGGAGGTCGTCTCCCTTGGCGATTCTGGTGAGCCAGTGGCATTTCCGGGTGGTATGGTTTGACGGCTTCGCGCCGCTGTGGAACTTGCACGGACCATCCAAAGTCTGCTCGTAAGAGAAGGCCGGCAACCAGTTGGACTTGCCGCCTTTCTGCCGCTTCGCCGGAGGCTACCCCTCAGGCTGTTGGTCTTCGACTGTCGCAACCTGCCGACTGCTGGAAGTCGGCTGCGGGGCCTTGCGCTTGTGATCATTCTGCTGGTGTTGCCTACTGGTATCTCTAGCCGGAGTTCTGGGAGCTTGAGGGGCCACTTTGCCAGTCACACTAACTTGAATCTCTGTCTTCATGGAGGAGTCGGCCGTGGCATATTTGTCTGCAATGACCAGCAACTCGTTGAGGGTCTCGGGCTCGTCGCAGAGGAGCCAGTGCTTGAGGAGGGTGCCTTCTCTGCACCCGGCGGTGAAGTACTCGATAGCCTGCACCTCGTGCACGCCCTTGCAGGAGTTCCGAAGCTCGCCCCATCGCATGAGGTAGTCGCGTGTCGACTCGTCTTGGCCTTGCACGCGCAAGGAGAGTTGTCGTGGCTTGGGGGGCCGCTTGTACGTGCTGGTGAAGTTGCGGATGAAAGCTGCAGTGAAGTCGACCCAACTGTTGATGCTGCGGGGCTTCAAATTGTTCAACCATGTCTGGGCCGTGCCCTGGAGCATGAGCGGACCGTACTTCACGGCAACACGCTTGTTGATGTTTGCTATGTTGACGGCTGTGGAATAGTCAACTAGCCAATCTTCCGGTTTCACGGAGCCGGTGTACTTGGGCGTGTCTCGGGGGAGCGTGAACCCTTTGGGAAAGGGCTCGTCTCGAATGCGGGGCCCAAAGCAGGGCGGGCCCACCTTGTCTTCTTCTTCCAGCGCCAGGGATCGGTGGAGTCGGTCGATCCGGAGGCGGGCGTCGTTCTCTCCGACTCCCTCTCGACGGCCGAGGCGGTCGCCGAGAGTCGGATGCTCAACGGGCGGCGGGGAGACTCGTTTTTCTCTTCGTGGTGGGGGAGGCAGGTAGTCGCCCTGTCGTTCCACTGCTCTTGGGTGGCCGTCTGGGTCGCGCTCGATGGTGATGCGAGTCCGACTGTGGCTGATAGCCGAATCCTTCTCTCTTCTTCCGCGGACTCCGCCAGTCGGTGTCCGAGACGTCGCGCCTTGATCTCGGCGGGGAGGTAGGTCGTCATTTTGGTGTTGCGGCGCCTCCGTGCGGCAGCCGACTTCGTTCTGTGAGGCAGCCGCTTTGAGGAGTCGCTGGACTCGCTCGGTCATCAAGCGGCGCTCTTCTCCTTCGAAGTTGTCTAGTTCATCTGTTGCCGCCTGGGCGGCGCGGATGTTCTCCGCAGGCGTGGCGTATACGGCGCGATCGGCCCCGAACAGGTTGGCGATGGCCGCGCCGCATTGTCGGACCGCGCCTAGGCGGCTGGGCCCAGTCGGCGGTGGCGAGCCGCCCACGGCGCGATCCATCTCACGTTCATAGGCCTCTGACAACCGTCTCATGCTTGCCAGCTTTTTCGCGCCTTCGAGAAGCTGAAGGCGGCGTGCCTCCAGCGTCTCGGCGTCAGCGTCCTCCAGAATGGGTGTCGTCAGGTCTCGTAGAGCCGCGTCGAGCGGGTCATGAGCTCCTTCACCGGAGTGCTCACCATGACTAATGATGAGCACTTCTGTGATGGTGCTTCTGCCGCTCTCGTCGCGAGGGAGAGTCTCGTCGTAGATCACCACATTGGAGGGGAACGTGTCGAGCGACACGCTGTCGGAGTCGACCAGCATCGGGTCGGTGGAGCCTCCGGACTCCAAGTCCACGGCAGGCTCGCCGGCGACGTGGAGATGGTCGAGGAGGCCCGTGAGGAGGCTTTCGGCGCCGCCCGTGCCCGCATCGGATGCAGGCTCGTCGGAGATGCTAACCTCGCCGAGAAGGTCAGCGAGGCAGCTCGCTGCGCAGGCGTCGTCGGCACTTTGCAGCACGTCGGGGCAAGCGCCATCAGGCGTGCCGGGCTGGCTACGCTCGCGGGGGAGGAAAAGGGTTCCCGTCCAAAGCAGGTCTCCGGACGACGGTGCACCTCGCCCCATGGTGGGCGCCAAATGTCAGGGGTTGGGTGCGACATATGCCAAAGGATGGCTTATCATGGTGGGAGCGAGTAGAATGTCGCCAGTGCCAGGAAACGGGATTAGGCGAAGGCATTCACGCCGGCGAATCTTACCCAGCTTCGGGGCTCTCCGGGGAGATAACACCCCTACTGCTGCTCTGCGGGGTCTCCGCATGATTACTAAGGCGTAGTGACTACAAGGTTGCTCCTAGAGCTGTAATCTGGAGGTTGAAGGAGGCAAGGCTAGCTCTCTTCCTCCTATATGATCTGGTCTAAGGCTAATGGATGCGAACCCTTTGCATGGGTGCCCCGGGGGGTTTATATAGGCCTACCCCCAGGGGGTACAATGGTAATCCGGCTGGGTGCGGGTCCCAGCCGTCTGTCTCACAGGCCGCCGTCTTCTCCGCCGACTGCTGGGGCCCGCTGACTCGCGGGCCCCGCCGGCGAGTCCGGCACTGTAGCTGTGCTTCTGATGACGAAGGCTTGGTCATTGGGTTGTGGCAACAGTGTCGCCGCCTATCGAGCGATCACTGTCGTTACTCCCCATCTTGTCTGGTTAATGGCGCGTGGGACCCGTAGGAGAGGCTGGCCGACTCTGGGGAGCCGACTCCCACGGGGCCGCCTTCGGGGCGTATCCGCCGTCTTCTATGTTCTCACTGTTCGGCGGGTCCGCCGTCTCTGAGCCGTACAGGTAGGCCATCGTGGCCACAGTGCGCCGCTCACTGTGGCTGAGATCAAGGCTTGGCATGGCAACAGTGTCGGGCCGCACCGGAGACCTCCAGCGGTACGGCACACTGTAGCCATGCTAGCCCCTCGTAAGCAGGAGGTGACGGTCACGCCGTGGTCGTACCCGCCTCGCCTATCGTGACGAGTGTAGCATCATGGGCCGACTCTCCGTAGTCGGCTTCCCTGGAAGTCACTGGCCAGGAGTCGGCTCATCTGGGAGTCGTCATCTGAGACTCGGCTCATCTGGGAGTCGTCATCTGAGACTCGGCTCATCTGGGAGTCGCCATCTGAGACTCGGCTCATCTGGGAGTCGTCATCTGAGACTCGGCTTTGAGGGGCGTGGCCTGCCCCGATGTCTTGAAAGGTTCTGGGGCTCGGGTTAGCCTACCCGTGGCCCATTACTCCGACAAAACCTTCAATGAAGAATTGAGCTTAATGGTGAAGAACTTCAACAAATTCTACAAGAGTAGAAGCAAAGAAAGAAGCTCTAAGTCAAGGTCCTACCATGACAAAAGATCTTCTAGTCGAGAGCGCAGTTGCTACAATAGTGGGAGACCCGGACACTATTCCAATGAGTGTACGGCACCCTACAAAAGAAGAGAAGATTCTCCAAAAAGAAGAAGCAAAAGAGAAGAATCACCACCAAGAGAGAGGAGGAGTAGAGATGATCGTTATGAACGAAGACCCTCACGGAGAAGCAAGGATTCGGAAAGGAAGGACAATTCATCAAGGAGCTACACAAAATGAAGACATCAAGCTCATATGGGTGAATGGGTATCTGGCTCCGACTCCGACAATCACTCCGAGAGAAGCTATCACTCCGACTCCGAATATACTCAAGATGAAGGTGTTGCCGGTCTAGCACTTGTGTCAACCAGCTCCTACGACATATTTGACTCACCAAATGAAGGAATTGGAAGATGCTTCATGGCCAAAGGCCCAAAGGTAACACATCCCGAGTATGTTGATTTCAATAGTGATGAAGATGACTTGCTAGGTGATGATGATTAACTTATTGACAACTCTAGTGATGAATACTATGATGAAACGTCAATTAATCATGCTAATCAAGATAAAACGAATGACAATGATAAGGAGAAGATTGAGCTTCTAACTAAAGAACTAAACACTCTTAAGTTAGCTCATGGAACTATCTTTGAAGATCATCGAGAACTTTTAAGGGCTCATGAGAAGTTACGCTTTGAAAAGCTCAATCTTGAGCAAGAGCATGAGTTCCTAAAAGCAATCAATGATGATCTTCGTAAGAAAAGTTCTTCTTACATTGACAAGCGTTTACTCTTATCTACTTACGTGCCTCAAGTTAAGTCTAGAAACAAGTACAAGAAAGATCCTTCCTCTAGTAGTAACAATAATAATGCTAAATCCAACATTGTTGCTTCTAGTAGTTCTCTTGATTCCACTAATGATTCTCTTAGCCAAGTTACACTTGAGCAATAAAATAGCTTATTGAAGGGAATTATAGAGAAAGGTGTATACAAGAGCCTTGTCGGGAGTAAGCAATTCGAGGAAATTGTACGCAAGCAAGGAAGGCACCGGAAGAATCAAGGTGTTGGTTTTGAACGAAAGTTCAATGCCAATGGAGTTGAGTGGGAAGAAGATCAATACCCCAAGACAAAATTTGTTCCTCAACAAGAGAAGTATGATCCTACTTCCTTCAAGGGAACACAAACACAAGATGATCTTCCACCACAAGACCACAAGAACAAAGGCAAGTACAAGCTTCAAGAGGAGATTGATGCATTTGAAGAAGCACCTAAGGCCTTGGTCAAGTGGGTTCCCAAGACTACGTCAAGTTCTACTTCATCAAGTACGACTACAACTCCAAGGATTCCCATCAAGATGATGTGGATCCCGAAGAAGAAGAACTAGAGAGTTTTTGAGGGTGACTCCGCCAACATTCTTCACTCATATCATTATGTCAAGGACAAGTGCAATCAACTTCCACATCTGGCACTAGTTCAAGGAGTCACAAACCCTCATGTTGGTAAGGCAAGGGACAAGGTAACCTAATGATTTCATGGACATCATCTTGTGTGTGCATCACTCTATGTCTATGGATATTCTTGTTTGTTCCTTGTGGAACTAACCCATGTAGGTATGTTGAAAGTGCAACTCATTCCAAAGGATTGCTCCAAATGATCTACATCAACATTGAGCATCCACATCTTCAACACCTACATGAAGTCATCATCGACAAAACCCAAGGTTAGTTCATCCCTCTAAAAGGGGATCTCACATCTAGGGGGAGCTTAACTCTAAGAATTGAGTCAAAGCAACACTAATGGTGTGAACACATCAATGCATTATGTAAAAGTGGTAACCCCACTTGAGCTTAAACGATGAGTATGACCTATGATCAAATGTTCTCATTTGACTCCTAAGTCAATATACTCATATATAGATGACCTAGTCATCTCCAATTGTTTGATAGATGCTAGAATTGGTTGTGCATGCTTTGCCACCTATTTCATTTGCCATTCTATTGTGTGAGCATGTTGGTTGCATATTTTACTCATTCGAGGACATCCACTTGTTGTTTTGATTGTTTGGGTTCTTTTTCTTTTTGCCAGGTGGATGGACAAGAATGCCTAAGAACCTTCTCTAGCTATCTATGCTTTTCTCGTCTAAAACTCTATTCATGCAACATCACAAAATTTGATCAAGTCATATTCGAACCACTCTGTGTGAGGAGCACTCGGAGTCCCCGATTCGTCATAGACTTAAACTTCCAAAACTTCTTTGTGATTCTCGGTCTGACCGATTCCTCCATTTCGGTCCTACCGAGATCACTAAGTCGATCTAGGTTTTCAATCTCGGTGCAACCGATTTGAACTTTTCGGTCACACCGAGTTGCTGTAACTGTATACAGTTATGCATCTCGGTGCCACCAAGTTTTTCCACTCGGTCACACCGACAGGGTTGGGCTATATATACTCACAGGCAAAAATTTGGAAATTTCTCCAAACCCCTTCGCCCGCGCATAGCTCGCTTTGACTCCGGGGTCTCCGGATCGTCTCCTTGTCGCCAGCCGCCTCCTGTCGCTGGTCTCCGCCGCCATCAATGGAATTCACCCCCGCCGTTGCCGCCGTAGCGAGTTCATCGCCAAGCTAGGGTATGGACTCGATCATAGTGCTATCCTCGTCTGATTCTTAGTGCATTGTGTTCATTATGATTCTTGCCACGATTGAAACACTCCTATCCAGTCAATACAATCTTTAGATAGATGCGATTTGAAAATTTAGGGTTAGGTTTCCGCCTAAACCATCTCAGACCCACCGAGTTGAAAAACTCGGTCCCATCGATTTGGCTAACGCCATTGCACTAGTAACTCTCGGTCTAACCGAGAAATGCTAATCGGTGTGACCGATTTTAAAACTTTGTGAAACCCTAGCAGTCTCGGTGCCACCGAACTGTGACTCGGTCCAACCGAGTTCACCAGTTTAGGTTCCAAAACTGCTTCGGTATCACCGAGTTTGAAAATCGGTTGATCCAAAATGCTTTCTGTGGAAAACTGAAACTGAGTTTTTGAATCATTCTTTTGCAAAAATCTCTGCATTTTGTGATGCTCATCCGTTCTATCTCATCTATAACTATTCACAGGGTCAGCAGTCAGTGATTTCAGCATGTCAGACCAAAGTGATAGTCGGAACAAGTCAGAAGAGCAGATTCACATGAGTGAGGGCACTAGTCCCTCAAGTTTTTCAGATGATGGGAGCAGGAGCACCCCAAGCAATCTGCTTAAAGCTGCCACCAGGACAAGGAAGAAGAGAACCTCACAATCTGAGGATGAGGATTATATGGCAGAAGAAGATGAGGCTACTTCCAAGAAGGTAGTGCTCAAAAGGAGTATGGATCAGAAAAGACCACAAAGCCTGGACTCAATAGGAAGGTTCCTGCCAAGAGGACACCTATGCTGAAGGCCAGAGGATCAACTCAATTTCCTGAAAAGACTTATCCCAAAGAGCCAGCTGCAGAAGGAAAGAAAAGGAAGGAAAGGGTCAAAAAGACCATGGCCAGAGTTCTTGGTCAACCTTCCATGATGGAAGAGGAAGAAGAGGTTGTTGCACCAGCACCCAAGGCACAAAAGCTAATGGGTGATGCTATAAAGTCAGGGGCTGCAACATCCAAGCCCAAAGAAGCACCCAAAGCTTCCCCCAAGCCCAAGATTGCACCAAAGAGGAATACCAGGAGTATTCCATCTACTGAGAAGAACAAGGCCCCAGTGCCTGAAGTTGCTGATGAGGAAGATGATGAAGGACAAGTCCTGAGGAAGCTCAAACCCAAGATACCAGACCACAATGATGCTCATCCTGTGGCTGAGGACATGAATGTCAGGAGAGACTCAGGGTTGAGGCTATGGAGAATGACAGATCCATATGCCACCCGGAGAAGGACTGCTATTGATTACAGGTTCCATACAAAGGAATAGTAGGACTTCTGTGAGACAATCTTGTTGGACAAGAAGCCCATAGTGTGTGATATGAGGTGGGTCGACTGGACCTACATGAAGGAAAATGAGGAACACTATCCTGGAGTGCAAGACAGTTTCATTGCATGTGGAGTTGTAGATGTTGGGTAGAAGCTCACCAACTGGAATGATGAACTCATTATGCAATTCTACTCCACAGCACATTTCTATCCAGATGGCAGGATAGTTTGGATGTCTGAAGGTACAAGGTACCAGTCAACTGTTGAGGAATGGGCCAATCTGATAAATGCCCCAAAGGAGAGTGAAGATGACTTGTATGTCTATGCCAAGAAGAAGATGGATCACAATTCCAAGGCACATATGTACAAGGAGATCCCAGACAAAGCTCTTGAGACTTTCAAGTTTGGGTTAGTTCATTTTCTTCTGTCAGGGCTGCCAACGATCAACTGGATCTTAAGGCACACTCTTTTGCCCAAGTCAGGTGACCACAACATGATTAGAGGGCATGCTATCAACATGCTGCACTTATTTGATGTGCCACAGAAATTCAAGGTCATGAGCCTTATGGTTGAGACCATCAAGAGGACTGCAGCATACCAGAAGAGAAGTTGTGGATATGCCCCACGGATTCAGGAGTTGATTAACTCAAAGATGGGCATAGGAAAATATCTGTTGGATAAGAACACTTTGCTCTCTATCCAAACTTTGAGGACAATCAAGTTGTAATGAATGAGAATGAACCATCATCAGTGCAAGCTCAAGAGAAGAAGGAGAAAGCAAAGAAAGAGAAGGCTGCCAAGATGCCAACTCAAGAGGAGGCATCTGAGTACTTTTTGAAGAACAAGCAGGAGTGGCTTGGTTACTTAATAGCATCAACACTGAGGATTGAGAATGGGTTGGCCACCCTAACTCAAAATCAGGAGAGCCTGGAAAGAATCATGGAACAAAAATTCTATGATCTAGATGTCAAAGTAACTGAGATTCAATCAGTTGTGGAGCAGCTTCAGGATGACATGCAGAAGAGGAAGGGCAAGACAACAACTGATGCATTTGCCAGAGTGCCTAGAGCTCAGAGGGGAGCTGCAGTGCCTGTAACAGACACTAGAGCCACATCATCTGCACCAGCTACAGCTCCTACAACTCCAGTACAACCAGCTCCACCACCAACTCCTCCAGCTCCCTCCACATCAACTGAAGCCTTCGTTCGAGGAGCCATCTCTACACCACCACCTGAAGATCAAGCATGAGAGTCAATCTAGCACTATGCATTTTCTATGAACTTTTTGGTAACTTGTTGCCAAAGGGGGAGAAAAATGTATAGATCATAGGCTTCGAGAGAGAGAGTGTGTTGCTTTTGTCCTCTCTTGCTTTGGTGGTTAAACTTTGTTTGCTTTTGATTGCTTGAGATACTATGCTATTATCTGTGAGACATTGATGATCATGTGGTTGATCATAAGCTACACTTATGCTTGTTAAATGATGTTATCTTACCTATCCTTTTATGATCATTCACTTTGCTTGGTGATGAGTGCATGTATTCAATCTTCATTATTTTTTAGCGCTCCACCAAGATGTATGTGACATGGAAGAGTAACCCTTGAGCCTAATTCCTTGTGCATTTGCAGTCCAAAGGAAATCTTAAACTATGCACAAATTTAGGGGGAGCTCTTGCTTATCACATACTTCTCAAAGCGACAATGTTTTCAATCTTATTATCATTTGTCGAAGCTTTGATCTATATGTTGTCATCAATTACCAAAAAGGGGGAGATTGAAAGTGCAACTATCCCTAGGTGGTTTTGGTAGTTCATAACAACATATAGCTCATTGAGCTAATGCTATTCCAAGACTATTATTTCAAGAAAGCTCAATGAATGGCATGGCATGGATGATGAAAGTGGATCCCTCAAAATATCAAGGACAAAGGATTGGCTCAAGCTCAAAAGCTCAAGACTCTTCATTTTACATTTTAGTGATCCAAGATCACATTGAGTCTATAGGAAAAGCCAATACTATCAAGGAGGGATGAGGTGTTGCTTAATGAGCCTCTTGCTTCAAGTGCTTAGTGATATGCTCCAAATACCCTCAACTACTTTCTCACATCCTCATATGACCTAAATCCAAAGTCAAAATCGGTCACATCGATTCTTTCTATCCGGCGCCACCGACTTCAAATGTCATAGCCATTGCCACAAACCCTAGGCAAATTGGTCTCACCGATAGGGATCTCGGTCTCACCGAGATGGGATTGTAATCTCTCTATTTCCCTTCGTAACGTTTAGGTATAACCGAAGTGAGCAATCGGTCCCACCGAGATTGTAATGTAAACTCCTTGTTTCCCTTTCGTAACATTTCGGTCTCACCGAAATGAGCGAATCGGTCCCACCGAGTTTACCTGACCAACTCTCTGGAAAGCTTATTACCAAAATCGGTCTCACCGAGTTTGTGTAATCGGTCTTACCGAGATTACGTTATTCCCTAACCCTAACCATATCGGTCCTACCGAGTTGCATGTCGGTCCCATTGAAAACCCTACCGGTCACTAGGTTTACTAAATCGGTCCGACCGAGTTTGTTGATTCGGTCCCACCGATTTTGGTAAATTGTGTGTAACGGTTAGATTTTGTGTGGAGGCTATATATACCCCTCCACCTCCTCTTCATTCGTGGAGAGAGCCATCAGAACAAACCTACACTTCCAACTTACCATTTCTGAGAGAGAACCATCTACTCATGTGTTGAGGCCAATATATTCCATTCCTACCATATGAATCTTGATCTCTAGCCTTCCCAACTTGCTTTCACTCAAATCTTCTTTCCACCAGATCCAAATCCCATGAGAGAGAGTTGAGTGTTGGGGAGACTATCATTTGAAGCACAAGAGCAAGGAGTTCATCATCAACGCACCATTTGTTACTTCTTGGAGAGTGGTGTCTCCTAGATTGGCTAGGTGTCACTTGGGAGCCTCCAACAAGATTGTGGAGTTGAACCAAGGAGTTTGTAAGGGCAAGGAGATTGCCTACTTCGTGAAGATCTACTGCTAGTGAGGCAAGTCCTTCATGGGTGACGGCCATGGTGGGATAGACAAGGTTGCTTCTTCGTGGACCCTTCGTGGGTGGAGCCCTGTGTGGACTCGCACAACCGTTACCCTTCATGGGTTGAAGTATCCATCAACGTGGATGTATGATAGCACCTCCTATCGGAACCACGCCAAAAACATCCGTGTCTCCAATTGCGTTTGAATCCTCCAAACCCTTCCCTTTACTTTCTTGCAAGTTGCATGCTTTAATTTCCGCTGCTCATATACTCTTTGCATGCTTGCTTGAATTGTGTGATGATTGCTTGACTTGTCCGAAGATTGCTAAAATCTGCCAAACTCTAAAATTGGGAAAAGGTTAAGTTTTTAATTGGTCAAGTAGTCTAATCGCCCCCCCTCTAGACATACTTCAAGGTCCTACAAGTGGTATCAGAGCCTTTGTCTCCATTTGCTTTGATTTCCATAGCTTTTGGTGGTCATAGCCTTGGTTTCACAACCTAGGAGAGTATGGCGTCTAGCGAGGGAAATTTTCACCGTAGAGGTCCTTACTTTGATGGTGCTAATTTTGCTAGTTGGAAACATAAGATGAAAATGTATATTCTCGGACATAACCGCGCCGTTTGGGCTATTGTTTGTATTGGCTTGCAAGGTGAATTCTTTGATGGGAGAGAGCCGAACCGTGAAGCTAATGTGGATGAATTGAAGATGCTGCAATACAATGCTCAAGCTTGTGATATCCTCTTAAATGGCTTGTGCCCCGAAGAATTCAACAAAATCAGTCGTCTTGAGAATGCAAATGAAATTTGGGATACTTTGATTGATATGCATGAAGGTACCTACTCCATCAAGGAATCCAAGCTGGATGTGCTCCAAAGTCAGCTTGACAAGTTCAAAATGAAGGATGGTGAAGGTGTCGATGAGATGTACTCTAGGCTTGCTCTTATCACAAATGAGATTGCCGGCTTAGGGAGTGAAGAGATGACCGACAGATTCATCATCAAGAAGATCCTAAGAGCATTGGATGGAAAGTATGATACCATGTGCACATTGATCCAAATGATGCCAAACTACAAAGATCTCAAGCCAACGGAAGTCATTGGAAGAATTGTTGCTCATGAGATGTCACTCAAGGATAAGGAGGAACTTCACAACAAGTCAAGTGGTGCTTACAAAGCCTCATGTGAAGCCCCTACATCATCTGGTGAGAAACAAACCTTCAATGAAGAATTGAGCTTAATGGTGAAGAACTTCAACAAATTCTACAAGAGTAGAAGCAAAGAAAGAAGCTCTAAGTCAAGGTCCTACCATGACAAAAGATCTTCTAGTCCAGAGCGCAATTGCTACAATAGAGGGAGACCCGGACACTATTCCAATGAGTGTACGGCACCCTACAAAAGAAGAGAAGATTCTCCAAAAAGAAGAAGCAAAAGAGAAGAATCACCACAAAGAGAGAGGAGGAGTAAAGATGATCGTTACGAACGAAGACCCTCACGGAGAAGCAAGGATTCGGAAAGGGGCTGATGATGAACAACACAAGGGACACGAGGTTTATACTAGTTCGGGCCACCATTGTGATGTAATACCCTACTCTAGTTTGTGGTGGGGTGGATTGCCTCAGGGGCTGATGATGAACAATACAAAGGAAGAACAGCCTCGCGAGGGGAGTTCTTGCGTGGGTGGTTCTGGCTAAGGTTTGACTGTTTGATCCCCCTCTCTTGAGAGTGGCTAGTCCTATTTATAGGGAAAGGCCCTGGTCCTCTTCCCAAATATTGAGCGGGAAGGGCGCCAACAATTGGCCATTTTGAAGGGGAACATCTAGTACCCTTATCCTGACTAAAGTTGGTCCTCGCCTGCCAAAGGCTCTGACGATGACGCTGGCTTGGGCTCCACGATGACCTCCATCCCGCCGTTCTGCTGGTCTTGGTCTTCTTGCACCAAAATGGTTGCCTTTGCTTGATTTCCTTGCCTGCACTTGCCCCCTTTGCACCAAAGAGGAAACAAGGACTCTGCGCAGGCCGGCGCCCGCCTGGCGCCCGCCTGGCTTCGGTCGTCATGGGTTGCATCATGGGCACCTCGTGAGGTACCCTGCCTTGATCTCTCCGCCTCCTCGTGAGCCAGCCTGACGAGGCCGTGCCTGAGGAAGCTTCCTGTCGTCCGCCCCGCGAGGCTTGGCCCCTCGCGAGGGTCTTGAGTATGTGTCGATGAAGATGGGCCGTACTAGGCCACTCCTTGAGCCTCGCCGCAGGCCGCAGGCAAGGAAGTCTGGGTACCCCCGTTCCCAGAACGCCGACAGTAGCCCCCGGGCCCAAGGTGCGCCCGAACTTGGCTTAGCAGAGAAGCGAAGGGGTAAGTTTGAAGCACCGCGGGCCCCAATAGCCTGCAGCCTTGGGCGCCGCATGGCGGTTGATTGGACGTGGGCATCCCTGCTTCCCCATGATGCCTCGGCAACCGAACGACTTGACAAGTCCCTGCATGCAAACGGGTCATGATTACCCGCGATCGTGGAGGCTGACGGTTGGCCTCCTCCGGCTATATGTACGGAACAACGTGAGCCCCTCCAGTTCATCTCTCCCTGCTACTCCCCTTCTTCTCCCTGGCCGCTCGTCATCACATGACTCCGCCAAAGAGGTTCTTGGCCGTGGCGAAAGGAAAGGCTCGCCAGGAAGGGTCTGGCTCCCCCCGACCAAGCGTGACCGTGGCCGCCCTCGCAAGCACCCTACGGCCCCCGCTGCGGCTTCCCATGGTTGTGGAAGTAGTCCTCTGCATGGCGGTGGGCGCCCGGCTGCCGACGAGAGGTACGCCACGGCTGCACAACCCCCTAGGCCGCGTTCCCGCTTGGCGGAGGTGCTGCCGGATTCCGTCATGTGGTCGGCAGACCCAACCAGCACCTGGCTCCAGCTCCCTCGCTTCTTTGTAGGTGAACTTACGGCTGGTGCCCTGGGTGGCCTTTGGCTTCAGGCGGATGGTTGCTGCAGCAGGGCCTCCTGGGCTACGCTGGAGGTGCCGCCGGGGAGGCGGCCCTGACCCGCGGCTGGAAAACGTTTGCCCGCATGCGCGGCCTGAGCCGACGATGCATTCTACACTTCAAGTTCGACGGTGATGCCACCCTCTATGTGAGGGTGTTCGGGGAAGACGGCCACCGCGCTGGATGCTAACCCGAAGATGATGGCCGCGGCCGTGCGCCCAGCCCCGGCGTTGATCAGGATGAAGGTGGTGGGAGGCACGCGGGCAGCGGTGCCCGAGGCCCGCCAAGCTTTTCTGACTCCCCATCGGACGGCAGCTCCTCCAGCGGTGGTCGTGACCAGCCCCCTCGCCGTTGCGCCCGCCTGGGAGGGGGCAGCGGGTCGGCCCGCCACCATGCCTCGGTGAAGCGGGAGATGGAATCCAGCTGAGCTCTGAAGGCAGTACGAGCCCTCGCCGAGAGTTGATGCCGGGCAAGTCGCGCCCATTTTGCTTTTCTTCCTTCCCTACGCAAAAAGAAGGTAGTCTGGTGCCCCGCAGGGGCGTGTTGAACTGTTGCTGTTTAATTATCGCGCCGTTTCTACTGTTTTTGCGCTATGTTTTCGTTTTGCGTGTTTATGTGTGGAAATTACTTAGCTTGGGGGAAGCTCGTTGTGTTCTTCGCCTCCTGAGGCTAGGGCCTCAACGTGCGCCTTGTGTCCTGCAAGGGTTAGTCAGTAGGGGTAGCATCCAGCCTTTGTAGCGAGGACGACCAACCAAGGTCCTGTGATCATGTCGCGATGCCCGAGGGGCACGGACTGGGAGGGGTGCTCCCGCAGCAGACTCGGATAGGGAAGTTCCAAACCACCGGGGCAGAAAACACTCGCGAGGGTGCCCGTGTTCCTCCCTCATGAGACTTGTGCGAGAGAAAACGAATCAAACAAGAGAAATGGACGAAGGGTCGCGAGCTAGAAAGGGTAATAGCTTCAATAAAACTTCAAATAGGAACAAATAAACCAACTGCAGAAAGCAAATGAAAAAGCCGCATCCGGCACCTAATCTAGTCTTCGACGTCTTCTCACTAGGCGGAGCTAAGTGCTGCCACTAGGCGTGGGCGGGAGCCCCCCAGGCCCGAGGGCGGCACTCCGAAGACTCTGGGGCGTGTACAGACCCACTCATTATTACGTGAGAGTGTCACGGGTGGCGAGCTTCATAGGCGTTTGCCTTCTTCACAGGCACCGGGCCTTTTCCAAACGCAGCAACTTCACAGGCATTCGCCTTCTTCACAGGCACCGGGCCCTTTCCAAAACGCAACAACTTCACAGGCATTCGCCTTCTTCACAGGCACCGGGCCTTTTCCAAAACGCAGCAACTTCACAGGCATTCGCCTTCTTCACAAGCACCGGGCCTTTTCCAAAACGTAGCAACTTCACAGGCATTCGCCTTCTTCACAGGCACCGGGCCTTTTCCAAAACGCAGCGACTTCACAGGCATTCGCCTTCTTCACAGGCACCGGGCCTTGTTCAGGGGTAAAATCTTCGGAGATGTTGAATGTTCCACGCGTTCTAGACGGGCACCCCTTCCTGGGTCTCCAAGCGCGCGGAGCCGGGCCTGGAAACATGAACAACCTTGAATGGGCCCTCCCACGTGGGAGAGAGCTTATGCAGCTCCTCCCTGGAGCGAACCCGTCTGAGCACGAGGTCCCCTACCTCAAGAGTCCTGGGGCGGATGTTGCGGCAGTGGTATCGCCACAGTGCTTGTTGGTACCTTGCTGCTCGTAGCACGGCTTCTCGACGGCGCTCCTCCCACAGCACGATATCCGTCCCCCGCATGGCGTCCTGCTGCGCCTCGTTGAACGCCAGGACCCGTGCGAAACGATGCCTGACCTTGTGAGGGAGAACAGCTTCAACTCCATAAACCAGAAAGAACGGGGTCTCGCCAGTCGGCTTGGTCGCGGTCATGCGGATAGACCACAACACGGATTGGAGCTCGTCGTACCAGCCCTTGTCGCAGGCTTCCAGCTTCTTCTCGAAGGTCCTGGTTTTGAGGCCCCTCAGGACCTCCACGTTGGATCGCTCAGCCTGGCCGTTGCTCCGGGGGTGTGCCACCGAGGCGTAGCATATCTGCGTTCCAAGGTTAGCACATTATGTTTTGAAGAGATTGCTGGTGAACTGCAAACCATTGTCGGTGATAATGCGGTTAGGCACCCCAAATCGGCTCACGAGGCCCTTGATGAACTTGACTGCTGAGCCTGCGGGTATGGTGCGGATGGCTTCCACCTCGGCCCACTTGGTGAACTTGTCCACGGCAACGTAGAGGTAGCGGTAGCCCCCTGCCGCCCGAGGGAATGGTCCCAGAATGTCTAGCCCCCAAACTGTGAACGACCATGAGAGGGGTATGGTCTGCAGTCCCCCCGCCGGCTGGTGGATCTGCTTGGCGTGGAACTGGCAGGCCTCACAAGCCTTCACTAGCTCAACGGCGTCGTTGAGCACTGTGGGCTAGTAGAACCCGCTGTGAAATGCCTTGCCAACGAGGGTCCATGAGGATGAGTGGTGCCCGCAGTCTCCATCGTGTATGTCTGCCAGCAGCTCCTTCCCTTGCTCTCTGGGAATGCAACGCAGGGACACGTCATTCGGCCGCCTTCGGTAGAGCTCCCCATCCTTGACACTGTAGGCCGTGGCCTATCGTGCCACGCGCTCCACGTCCTCCTCCTTCTCCGGCAGAGTCCCTTGCGTCAAGTAGACCTTGAATTCTGCCATCCAGCATTCTTCCTGAGGCTCCAATGCCAGAAGCAGGCGTACCCCCGAGGCCGGGCCGCAGGCCGGGGCTCCCGAGGCAGGTGGCCGAGGGAGTTCCTCCCTAGGTTGCGCTGTGCTTGATAAAGTCGGTGTCGCCGTGAGTTTGAAGAGTCGCTCCTCGAAGACGCCGGGCTCCTGAGGTAACCGCCTGGATGTCCTCTTGGCAATGTCGTCAGCCTCTTGATTGGTACTGCGAGGCACATGCTGCAACTCCAGCCCCCAAAATTGTTTCTCCATCTTGTGGACCTCTGTGAGGTACGGTTCCATGTCCTCATCCTTTGGTCGTACACTTTGTTGGAGAAGTTGACGAGGAGTTGTGAGTCACCCTTAATGCTGATTCGTTTTACTCCCAAGGCGATGGCTGCCCTCAAGCCCACTATCAGGCCCTCATATTCTGCTATGTTGTTGGAGACCTTCTCCCCATGCTGGAAACAGAGCTGCACGGCATAGTAAAGCTTGTCCTGAGTGGGGGATATGAGCACTGCACCAGCCCCCGCGCCCTGCCACGCGAATGCTCCGTCGAAGTACATCACCCAACCATCCGACACTTCACTCCCCGGGGAGAGCGACCGATCCTCGCTCAGTTTGAGCCCTGGTGCCTCTGTCCATTCCGCCACGAAATCTGCGAGTGCAGCCCCCTTAATGACCCTAGTAGTGCTGAATTCTAACTGGAATGCTTGCAGCTCGATGTTCCATTTGGCAACCCTCCCCGCTAAATTGGGGCTCCTGAGTACCCTTTCCAGGGGGTAGGCTGAGACGACCTTGATGGGATGGCCCTGAAAGTAGTGCCGCAGCTTGCGCGAGGCTACCAACAGTGCGAGGAGGAGCTTCTGAGGCATTGGGTACCGTGCCCTTGCGTCCCGCAGCATCGTACTGACAAAGTACACTAGGTGCTCGACGAGATTGAGGATGCTGGCGCGGCCCGCGTCCTCTTGAGGTCGGGGCGCCTCCTGGGGCAACGCGGCCCTCAGTCCTTGGTCGCCTGAAGGAGCCTCCTCTGCTCCTAGTGCGTTCTCTTGGCGGGGCTGATCTTTCTCTGTTGCGGCCATGGTCTCTGTGAGGCCTTCCAGACCCTGTTCTGCCTCGGCCGGGAGTGTGATGGCAGCCGAGGCTTGACGCTCCTTTCGGACTGCTACCAGGGCTGCGCTGGCGGAATAAGGGGTGGCCGCAAGGTAGAGCACCAGGGGCTCTCGAGGACGAGGGGCCACCATCACCGGGGGGATGGTAAGGTACCTCTTGAGGTCTTGGAATGCTTTGTCGGCCTCTTCAGTCCATTCGAAGGGGCCTTTCTTCTTCATCAGCTTGAAGAAAGGCAGCACCCGCCCTCCCAGCTTGGAGATGAAGCGTCCTAAAGCGGTTACGCGCCCGGTGAGCTTTTGCATTTCCTTAAGGGTCTTTGGCAGGCTCATGTGATCGACTGCCTTGACCTTCTCTGGCTTAGCCTCAATGCCCCTGTGTGATACGAGGAAGCCTAGGAGCTTGCCCGAGGGGACTCCAAACACACACTTCTCCGGGTTGAGCCGCAGGTCCACTTCGCTGAGGCTCGCGAAGGTTTCTTCCAGGTCCTATATCAGGGTCTTCGCCTCCCGAGACTTCACCATGATGTCATCAACGTAAGCTTCAGCGTTCCTCCCGAGCTGTCACCCCAGAGCGATGTGCATCAACCGCTGGAAGGTCGCGCCTGCATTGCACAACCCAAACGGCATGCAGGTGTAGAAGTATACCCCACATGGGGTTAGGAAGGCCGTTTTCTCCACGTCCTCCACCGCCATTTTGATCTGATGATAGCCCGAGAAGGCATCCAAGAAGCACAGTAGGTCACACTCGGCGGTGGAATCAACGATTTGGTCGATGCAAGGAAGAGGGAATGGATCCTGCGGGCAGGCTTTGTTAAGGTTGGTGAAGTCGACACACATGCGTTCCTTTCCCCCCTTCTTTGGCATGACGATAGGGTTGACCTGCCAATCTGGGTAGTGAACCTCGCGGATGAGCCCTGCTGCTTCTAACTTGCAGGTCTCTTGGACGATGAAGGCCTGCTTCTCAGTGGACTGCCATCGTGCCTTCTGCTTTACAGGGCGCACGTTGGGACACACGTTGAGATGGTGCTGAATTACTTCTCTCGGGACTCCCGCTAGCTGATTAGGCTCCCATGCAAACACCTTCCTATTCGTGCACAGGAAACTGACCAGGGCCTTCTCTTGCTCAGGCTCGAGGTTGGTGCCAATCGTGAAGGTAGCGCCGGTGGGCTCACACTCCTCGACTGGTACCTGCTTGGTTTCTGCCTTGTCTTGGCTGAATAGCTGCTTCTTCTTGGCCGACGCAGCCCTCTTGGGCTCGGGGGCGTCTGAGCCGGCGGGCTGCGCCACCGCCGCAGTCTTGAAGGCAAGCTTGAGCGCTTGCAATGCATCCCTGGTGTCCCCGGACATGGTAAGGATGTCGTTGCTCCTGGGCATCTTCATGAGGTTGTACGCTGGGTGAGTTGCGGCCATGAATCGGGTTAGTTCCGCGTAGCTGAGGAGGCGTTGTACGGGAGGCTAATGGGGGCGATGTAGAAGTCGATTAGCTCCGTGCGGAGGTTGTCGTAGGTGCCGAAGGTCACGGGGAGGCGGACCTGTCCCAGGGAGCCGGTGGAACCGCCTCCGACGCCCAAGAAGGGCCTGCTGGGCTGAAGCCGCTCTGGCGGCACATGGAGGAGGCTGAAGGATTCCACCGAGAGCACGCTGAGGCCAGCACCGCCGTCGACGAGGGTCCTGGTGACGGCCACCTAGCAGATGGTGGGGGTGCATAGCATTGGGAGCGCGCCCGAACAGGCTGAGTTAGAGGGGTGATAATCCGAGCTGAAGGCCAGATCGGCCTTAGGGGCCACCCAACCCGGAGGAGCCCCATGCCGCGCGAAGGCGGCGCAGATCTGGCGGACGAATGGCTTGATGTGGCAGCCTGAAGGTGGCGCCTGCGAGCCACCTAAGAGAGCCGCAATGACCAGGGGCGCCGGTGTAGCATACTGGGCGAGGAAGAGGCCGCACAGCTCATCCCAAGAGGCCACAGAAGCCGTTGGGAGGTGGAGCAGCCACATGCGCGGAACGCCGGTGACGGCCATGGGAAACCAGTTAGCCATGACCTTGCTGTCGCCCCTGGCCTTGAGGACGGCCTCCTCGTACGCCAGTAGGAAAGCCTACGGATCCGCCATGCCGTTGTAGCCAAGGTTCGACTGTTCGATCCCCCTCTCTTGAGAGTAGCTAGTCCTATTTATAGGGCAAGGCCCTGGTCCTCTTCCCAAATATTGAGCGGGAAGGGCGCCAACAATTGGCCATTTTGAAGGGGAACATCTAGTACACTAACCTGACTAAAGTTGGTCACGCCTGCCAAAGGACTCTGCGCAGGTCGGCGCCCGCCTGGCTTCGGTCGTCATGGCTTGCGTCATGGGCACCTCGTGAGGTACCCCGCCTTGATCTCTCCGCCTTCTCGCGAGCCAGCCTGATGAGGCCGTGCCTGAGGAAGCTTCCTGTCGTCCGCCCCGCGAGGCTTGGACCCTCGCGAGGGTCTTGAGTATGTGTCGATGAAGATGGGCCATACTGGGCCACTCCTTGAGCCTCGCCGCAGGCTGCAGGCAGGTAAGTCTGGGTACCCCCGTTCCCAGAATGCCAACAAACACCTCCTTCAAGGACCAAAAAATTGGAGTAAAGAGTGTTTAGATTTATCGCGAACACCCCCGTACTTCCTATGTGGGGGAAGAAGCCGACGACTGGCCAACTCTCAGAATTAATTTAAAAACAGACGCACAGGAGGTAAAAATTCAAATAACAAGCATTATTTTACTTAACAACCTTGTTCCGTGTTACAGCACAGGATACCATGAACATATTCATGGGAATATAATATCCTTGACACATTGCTCCACCACAAGGTGGGATCCCTCCAGGACACTGTCATAATACAACTCGGGCTTGCGGTGCTCTTTCCCTTCGTGCGGTCCTTCGGTCACCAGCTTCACGGCGTCCATCTTCATCCAATGCGCTTTGATACGGGCAAAGGCCATTCGAGCACCTTCGATGCAGAACGACCGCTTGACGGTGTCAAGCGAAGGGCAGGCACTAACCAGTCACTTCACGAGTCCGAAGAAGCTGCTGGGAATCGCTTCGGCAGGCCATAGCCGGATAATCCAATCCTTCATGGCTAGTTCGGCCACCCTATGCAGCTCGACCAGCTACTTCAGCTGATCGGTCAAGGGTAATGGATATTCTGGTGCAAGATATTGTGACCAGAAGAGCTTCTTTGAAGAGCTCCATCTTCTGCTCGGTAGAATTGTGCGGCGTCAAACACACTACGAGGCAGATCCGCAAACACCCCTGGAGAACTCTGAATCCAGGTCAGTAAACGAAATCTTTCCTTCACATATTTACTCTGCATACTAAAGGCTCGGGCATCGTGTGTGGATTGACGAGCCTCGGCGAGTTCGGACTCTTTATCCGCTATACTCTGTTTCAAGGTCTCACACTTCTTTATGGCTTCTTGGAGCTCTTGTTGAACTTCAATGACCCGGACTTCGTGATTTTCACGAGCGACCTGCTCTTTAGCCGCCTTCTTCTCAGCCTCGGTTATCGTCTTCTTAAGGGCCTCGACTTCGGTCGCCGCTCATAATACATATCATGACATTTTTTAGATAAAATAAACTATTCATTTGTATCTGAATACAAATAAAGTTATACCATACCTTGGTTATCTTCCAATCAATTTTTTACTTGGCAGAGCTCCTTCTCGACCTACTCCAGAATCTGCTTCAGTCTAGAGACCTCCGCAGAATGAGCGGTGGCAGACAATAACGACGCCTGCTCATTCACAAAAGTGTTGCCTAGTTAGTCTCCTATGTCGGGGGTTGGGTACGACATATGCCAAAGGATGGCTTATCATGGTGGGAGCGAGTAGAACGTCGCCGGTGCCTGGAAGCGGGATGAGGCGAAGACATGCACGCCGGCGGAACTTACCCAGCTTCAGGGCTCTCCTAGGAGATAACACCCCTACTGCTGCTCTGTGGGGTCTCCGCATGATCACTAAGGCAAAGTGACTACAATGGTGCTCCTGGAGCTGTTTCGGGAGGCAGGAGAGGGCAAGGCTAGTTCTCTCCTCCCTGTGCTATCTGGTCTATCTCTATCAAGGTCCGAACTCTTTGCATGGGTGCCCTGGGGGGTTTATATAGGCCTACCCCCCAGGGGTACAATAGTAATCCGGCTGGGCGCGGGTCCCAGCCGTCAGTCCCTCAGGCCGCCGTTTTCCCTGCCGGCTTCTGGGGCCCGCTGACTGGCGGGTCCCGCGGACAGGCTTGATACTGTAGCTGCACTCCTGATGACGCAGGCTCGGTCATTGGGTCGTGACAACAGCGCCGCCATCTATCGGGCGATCACTGTCGCCATTCCCCATCCTATCTGGTTAATGGCTCGTGGGGCCCGGGGGAGGAGTCGGTCGACTCCAGGGAGGCCGACTCCCACAGGTCCATCTTCGGGGCGCTCGGGCCGCCTTCGGGCCGTACAAGCCGGCGTCGTGGGCACAGTGCGTGGCGCTCTGTGGCTGAGGTCAGGGCAGGCATGGCAACAGTGTCGCGCCTCGCCGGAGATCTTCCAGCGATACGGCTCACTGTAGCCATGCCGGCCCTTCGTAAGCAGGGGGGAATGGCCACTCCGTGACCGTACCCCACATCGTACTTCGGGATGAGGGAGGAGTCATGGGCCGACTCTCCATAGTCGGCCTCTCTGGAGGTCGCCAGCTTGGAGTGGGCTTATCTCAGAGTCGCCGTCTGGGACTCAGCTTGTCTTGGAGTCGCTCCTGGGACTCGGCTTGAGGGGCGCGGCTTGCCCTGATGTCTTGAAAGGTCCTGGGACCCGGGTTAGCCTACCCGTGGCCCAATACTCCGACAGTAGTCCCCGAAGCTGGTGAAGCCCTGCGGACGCTGCATTGTGGGGCTTGAACAGGTCCTGGGACCCGGGTTAGCCTACCCGTGGCCCAACCTTCGAAGGGCGGACTCTGGAACTCGTCTGCCATCTTCCCTTGGGCCGACTGTCGAGAGTCGGATGTTTAGCGAAGAGCCGCAGCTCGAAAGTCGCGGCGGGAAACCAGGCGGCGTGCCTGATACGCTTCCCCGCAGCCATCAGGGCGGTCCTATCGCGTGGCGCCACGTGGATAGGACAGTCTGCCTGCCCACGTGCGCAACGGGACGGGCCGTCAGGCGGGGCCCGCCACTATTGTGCCTCGGCATATGAACGGAGCCATTGCGGCCATGGACGGTTGGTTTTCCCATGTTGTTACTGCATGCAGTAACTTCGTGGGTTAAATCGTGGGGCGGCGTGGGGCCTCGTGCGCAGTTAATCCCACGCCCGCCCCCTCGGCTCCTCAGCCCACAGGGCTATAAGTAGGAGGGGGGAGCGGAGCGGCACAACACGCGCGCCCTTCTTCCCCGCTCCCCCGCCTCATCTTGCATTCTCTCCTTCCTGTCTCTGCCGTTGAGCAAGAGCACTCCACACCACGGCGATGAGCTCCTCCTCTGCCGCGGCCTCCGCCGTGCGCTCCGGCGTGTGGGACGGCTCGGAGGTAGAAGAGGAACACATCAAGTTCCTCCGCCGGACACGCCGTCTCCCCAGCGCGGACCTCGTGCGCGCCCGCGCCGCGCCGGAGGGAGAGATCCGGCCGGCGCCGGAGGAGGGCGAGCGGGTCATCTTCCGCTCGCACCTCATGCGCGGCCTGGGGCTGCCAGCAAGCGGCTTCTTCCGCTCGTTCTTGGAGTTCCACAGCCTTCAACCGCACCACCTCACTCCGAACACGGTGGTGTTGCTCTCCGCCTTCGCCACTCTGTGCGAAGGTTTCCTCGGTGTTCTCCCCACTATCGAGCTGTGGGGAGAATTCTTCTCTTCTAAGCTCGGCACGCACATCGCCGGCGTGCCGGCTCAGTGTGGCGCCTTCATCGCGATGCGGCGCTCGACGACCGACAACTCCTTTCCTCCCATCACGCTGATCAAGTCGGTGAAGATGTGGCAGCGCTCATACTTCTACGTGAAGAACCTCGCCTCCGACGGCGACTGGGTCAACCTGCCGCCCTACAACGCCGCCCCCCTAACTGGGAGGCTCCCCAGCTGGTCTCACCGAGTCAAGACGCTGACTCCCACCGGAGCCGCCGCCGTACTTGGAGGGTCTCGTCGGGGCCGACTTGCTGGCCGCCTTCGTGGCGCGCCGAGTCCTCCCGCTCCAAGGCCGGCCTCACTTGATCTGTCAGATGAGCGGCCTTCGAGACCCCAGTCAGATGAGCACCAAGGAGATACCCCGCGTGGAGGTGGCAAACATGGTGAATTATATCGCAAACTGCGAGCTCGGGGAGGACTAGCAGTTCGGCAAGGAGCCGTACTTGCGCAACAACCCCCCACCAGTGGTAAGTCGCGTCCCTCTATTCTTTTGTCTTCTTTGCGGCTGACTCCGGCTTCTGACTCTCGTCGGTTTCTTCTGAGCTAGAATCCCCTGATGCAGCCTGCAGTCGGCACCACGAGACAGCCCCGCGAGTATGTTCCCGATCATGCGGACAGCAACGTCGACGACCCCGACTTGGGGGCGGCAGCGATGGAAGCCGACACCGAAGGCGGGGGAGGAGGAGCGGAAGGTGACTTCAGGCCCTCGGCCACCTTCGCCAACTGGCCTGACGACAACGCCGAAGGGGTAGACGCCCCGTGCCACCTCCTCGTCGGCGCCGAGGGCCGGCTCGTCTGGCGCCGGCTCCTCCGCCGGCCTGGCTGGCCAAGGCGGCGCGAAGAGGCATCACGCCGGGCCGAGTGCGACCGGCGGCAAATTGAAGAAGTTCAAGGGGGTGGCCGCCGCGACCAAACGGGAGGAGGCGGCCGCGAAGGCCAACCGCTTCTGTAGGGAAGTGAGAAGGCCGCCGCTAGTCTCTGCGTAAGTCTTTACACTTTTTTATTTTCCTTCATTGAATCTTGTCCGAGTCTTCTTTTATACTCCCTCCATTCTTCTTCAGGGCCCCTCTTTCCCTTAAGAGAGTCGTTGTCCCCTCCGTCATGGGGTCGACTGAGACGTCCGCCAATACTCGGCGGGCCGACCCCGCCGCCGACCTCCGGCAGGCGACGAAGCAAAATGCGCGGGAGAAGCGCGAGGAGGAGGAGGCCGAACGTCTGGAGAAGGCGGAGGCCGACAGGGCGGCCGCCTCCGCCCAGAAGAAGCTGGAGGATGCCTAAGCCGCCCTCGCGGAGAGACGGCGTGCCGAGGAGGCCGCGCGTCGCCGATCGGCGATGCTCGTTCCCCCACTGTCGTCTGCAACGCCGCTTCTAGAGTTCACGGGGCAGACCGGAGAGGCCGGCACCGAGAACCCCGTCGTGGAGAAGGAGAGCGGCGAGGCTTCCATGTCGGACACTCTCGTGCCGCCACCGCCGCCTCCACCGCCGGCTGGGAGACCGCACGGCAAAGAGCCGGTGGGTCCGTCGGAGCCGCCGGTCACGGACGAGGCCGAGGCGCGGCTGCTTCTCCAAGTCGCCTCGCCGGTGCGCCTCCGTCTTGAGAGGGCGACCTCGGCGCCGCGATCTCGAGAGACCGGCGCCGCCAGCTCGGCAACCTTATACGCCGAGGCCACAAGCTCCACGCCCACCGGGTGGTTGCATGGAGGTGGCACCGGGCCACTGAATCAAGCGCTTCTGGACATTCAGGCGAAGCTGCGCGCTGAAGGCTACGCCCTTCAAACTTGCACCAGGGCGCATCTAGCAGCGCAGACGGCCATCCGAGTACATTTCCTTCTTCTTTTCTGATTCTTGTTTTTCTCTGTGGGGGCGCGCCAGCGCACCCACTGGGTGTAGTCCCCGAGTTCCGGGCCGGCTGCTGAGCAGGCGGTTCGGAACTCCCTCTGGCGAGTTCCAAATACTCACTTTGTCTTCAATGACTTATTGCAGGAGTATCACAACCTCCGCGCCACTGCCTTCAACCACAATGTTGAGGAGTTGAGCAAGCGGGCTGCCAACTTGTCGGAAAGCCGGAGTAAGTTCTTCTTCTTCTTCGCGGGGGCGCGCTGGCGCACCTGCGGGCTGTAGTCCCCGAGATTCGGGCCGACTGCTGAGCAGTCGGGGACCGGATCTTCCCGGCAATCTTCTTTGCTGACGACTTATTTGTTTCTTCTTTTGTTCTTCAGAAGCCAACGCCGCTCTTCAGGAGCAGTTGGGCGAGGCCAATACCGCCCGGCGTGCCAAGGAGGAGGAGTGTGGCAAGCTCGCCACGGAGCGCGACCTGCTGGCTGCGCAGCTGGCCGAGCAGAAGGAGCTGCTCAAGAAGGCGCAGGACGAGGCCGAGAAGAAGGAGGCTGCTCTCCTGGCCGAGTTCGAGAGCGAGCGCTCCTCCTGGACTGACAGGGAGGCGATGCTGACCTCCGGCTTCCACGAGATCGAGGATATCGTTGATGGTAAGTTTCTTTCGTTTCTTCGGGCTTCCGACTATGTGTCAGGCCGACATCTGATTTTTCGACTTGCTTCTTTTTTGTCTTGGCAGACTTCTTCCCTGGTCACTCGCAGGCAGTCCCTCTGGCCATCGAGGCTGCTCGTGAGGCGCGAAGGGCAGACGGTGAGGTGATCGCCGCTAATGCCCCCCGAACCATCGATGAGCAGCTCCTGAGCATTGAAGCCCGTATTCGTCCGGCCCACCGACAGATGCGCCGGCTTCAGCGTGCCGGCGCCCAGGCGGTTGCCGCTTTGTGGCCAGACATGCCGGCTCTACGCATCGCCAGTTGGACCGCCGACTGGCTGGAAGTCGCCGCCGGCCGTCTTGAAGCTTGGAAGGGCTCCTCGGCCCGGGCCGGAGCGCGCCGGGCCTTGAAGTTTGTCAAGGCGTGGTATCCAGGGCTGGACCTGGAACGTCTGGCCGCGTTCCGGTCAGAAGCCCAGGCCGAGCTGGAGGCCGTGGAGGGCACCCTTATCGAGCGTGCGGCGGCCATCGCCGAGTACACGGACACCTGTGTCTTCGTTCCCGAGCGGGCTGAAGGCGGCGAGGAAGTGCCGCCAGAGTGGTTCGGGATGAACCTGGAGTATGGCGAGGACTCGGCGGAGGTGATCGACTCCAGCACCGAGGAGGAGGACGAGGCGGAGGACGAAGGCAAGGCGGAGGTGCCAGAAGACGGAGCAGGCGGCCAGCCTCAGCTCGACCGCGCCTCCAACAACGAGCCCCGTCGAGATAAGGCGACTGCCGCCGGAGGCGATCAAACCGAGACCGCCCAGCCGACTGCCCCAGCGCCTGACACCGCCATCTCCTCCGATCCTTCGATCCCAGATGCCGCCTCCTAGGCTGCCTTTCCCGCCTCTGCTTGTCTGTCTTAGTAATCTTTTGAAAACTTTGTTAGACTTGAATAATTCCACCCGTGGGGTGTATCTTGAACTTCTATTCGAAGATTCGGCCAAGGGTCTATGTAAATATTTATCCGATTTCTGTCTTTCCTTGCTTAATGCTCTTTAGGCTTTTCCTTTTGCCGCCTTCCTTTAGTCGCTGCCTTGCCAGTCGGACAGCCGCTCTGTGGACTGTCGCTGGGTCAAGTGCTTGGCTACTTCAGGAAGGCAAGTACTTGGCCGTTTAGAGTTTCTTTAGCAAGTCGGATAGAAAGCGACAGGCCGACTACCCAAGAGTCGGCCGTCCTTGATAGAGGCTAATAAAGACGGCGAGCCAACTACTCATGAGTCAGCTTTCTGCTACAGAAATGCTGGAGGCTTTCTTACACTATGTTCGTGCTTTAGGTCCTTAGCCATTTTTCGTGTGGGCGCCCGTTCTTCCTCACTCCTGCCTGCCTTACAGTCGCTCTGCGAGCTGCGGCTTTGCCAGGAGGCGGATTGGGCACCGCGCACTACTTGTCTGACTGCGGGAAGCTCCTCATAGCGCAAGGCGGCGAGTCCCCGGGCCGACTAGTCTGGCCCGGTGCCAAGCGGCTTGTAATAAAAGTAATGTACTCGAAGGCATAATTCTTATCATACAGATAACAAAAAGGGCAGTCCCCGAGCTCGTCTCGGGGGGCCCAAGGTCTTAGTACTTTAATACAAAGGGGTAGTGCGATACATACTGCATCAACTGTAAAATCTTCGAAGAAGATTTGCATTCCACGGGCGCTCTGTCTCTTTGCCGGAGTCGTCCCTCTTGCGCGCTCGGGGCTTCTGAGCATCGATCAGATAGTAGGTGTCGTTCCCTAGCACCTTGCTGATGATAAAGGGGCCTTCCCAAGGTGCCGACAGCTTGTGCTGGCCGGCTGTTCGCTGGATCAGGCGGAGCACAAGGTCGCCTTCTTGGAAAGATCTCGGCCTGACCTTCCTGTTGTAGTATCGACGCAGACTCTGCTGCTAGATGCTAGACCGGCTGAGTGCCAACAGCCGGCCCTCTTCCAGCATATCGATGCCGTCTTGACGTGCTTCTTCTGCTTCTTCCTCGGTGTACATGGTGACTCGCGGGGAGTCGAACTCTATGTCTGTTGGGATGACAGCTTCGGCACCATAGATGAGGAAGAAGGGTGTGAAGCCGGTTGACTTGTTTGGAGTCATGCGCACACTCCAGAGGACGGCTGGCAGCTCCTCAAGCCAACAGCCGGCAGATTGCTCCAGTGGTAAGACGAGTCGAGGCTTGATGCCGGATAAGATGAGGCCGTTTGCTCGCTCCACCTGGCCGTTTGACTGCGGATGGGCAACGGACGCTAAGTCCAGTCAGATGCCCTGTGTCGCGCAGAAACGGGCCAAGGCACCTTTGGCAAAATTCGTGCCATTGTCGGTGATGATGCTGTGTGGGATGCTGTACCGAGTTGTGATGTCAGCGATGAAGGTTACTGCAGTCGGACCATTCAACTTCTTGATGGGTTTCACCTCCACCCACTTGGTGAACTTGTCCACTACGACAAGTAGGTGAGTCAAGCCACCTCGTGCCGTCTTGAATGGTCCCACCATGTCCAGGCCCCAGACTGCAAAGGGCCAGGCGATGGGGATAGTCTTGAGTGCGGAAGCTGTCTGAAGTGGCTTGGAACGGAAAATCTGGCACCCCTTGCACTTTTGGACTAACTCTTGGGCCTCTTCCAGGGCAGTTGGCCAGAAGAAACCGTGCCGGAAGGCTTTGGCGACGAGTGCCCTGGAGGCCGCGTGGTGACCGCACTCGCCTTCATGGATGTCTCTGAGGATTGCTTGACCTTGTTCTGCCACGACGCAGCATTGGAAGACGCCGGTAACGCTGCGCCTGACCAGCTCCCTATTGACTATGGTGTAGGCTGCTGCTCGGCGTTGCACTTGCCGAGCAAAGATTTCATCCGTTGGCAGCTCTCTGTTTACTAAGAACATGAGGATGGGCTGGGCCCATGAAGGTGCTACTATTTCTTCAACCGCCACTAGTGCGACTTGGACAAGGGCGACCGGGCTGGGAGGCGGCGGGTTGGAGTTCGTAGCCGCTTGCTGATTTGACAAAGTCCCGGGGCCGACTGGAGCAGTCCCCGGGCCGAGCTCTGGAGTCTTCGATCTTGCCACTGCAGTCCCCGGGCCGGGTTCTGAAGTCCCCGGGCCGGCTTCGACTGTGTTTTTCTTGGAGTCGGATCCGTCTTCCTTAGGCGGAGCCGGCACAAAGATTGAATCCGATTCTGGTGATGGCTTGATAGAAGGCTTGAGGAGGCGTCGGAGGGCGACACCAGATGGTATTTCCTGGCAGGTGGAGCCGATTTGTGCCAAGGCGTCTGCTTGGTCGTTGTCGTTCCTTGGCACGCGGAGGAACTCGCACCCCTCGAAGTATCCGCTGAGTTGCTGGACGAGGAAACGGTAGCTCGCCATATTTGCGTCCTTGGCGTCCCAATCGCCAGATGATTGCTGGACCACCAAGTCAAAGTCGCCATAACACAGGATCCGGCGAATGCCGAGTTCTTTGGCAAGCCGGAGCCCGTGGATGAGCGCCTCGTACTCGGCCACATTGTTGGAGGCGGCGAAGTGGATCTGCAGCGCATATCTGAGCTTGTCGCCCTTGGGGGAAGTGAGGACGACGCCGGCTCCCAAGCCGGTGCACATCTTGGAGCCATCAAAGTGCATTCGCCAATGAGTGGAGTCGGGTGCTGGCGGCAGATACGGAGTGTCGGCCCAGTCGACGAGGAAGTCAGCCAGTGCTTGCGACTTGATGGCGGTGCGGGGCTCGTAGTAGATGGTGTAGGGGGCCAGGTTGATGGCCCATTTGGCCACTCGGCCAGAAGCATCTCGGCTTCCGATGATCTCGGCCAGTGGAGCTGTGCAGACCACAGTGATTGGATGCTCCTGGAAGTAAGGCTTCAATTTCTTGGCGGCAAAATGCACGCCGTAGCACATCTTCTGGTAATGGGGGTAGTTCTGCTTGGAGGCCGACAGTACCTCGCTCAAGTAATATACCGGTCTCTGGACAGGTAGCGCCTTGCCTTCCTCCTTGCGCTCGACTAAAATGACTGTGCTGACTACTCGGCTGGTGGTGGCAATGTATAGGAGCATGGGCTCTTTGGGAGTCGGAGCCGCCAGCACAGGGGGAGTAGTCTTGGGAGTCCACTCAAAGAAGGTCGTCTTCTTCATGAGCTGATACAAGGGGAGAGCCTTCTCGCCCAGCCGACTGATGAATCGGCTGATGGATGCCAAACAGCCGGTGAACTTCTGCACATCTAACAGTCGTCTGGGTGCTTCCATCCTCTTGATGGCCTTGATCTTCACAGGATTGCACTCTATGCTGCGTTCGGAGACCAGGAAACCGAGGAGCTGGCCAGCTGGTACTCCAAAAACGCACTTCTCTGGGTTGAGCTTGATCTAGAATCGGCGCAGATTCTCAAATGTTTCCTTGAGGTCCTCCAGTAAGGTTCCACGCTTCTCCGTCTTCACCACTACATCATCCACATAGACGTGGGCATTTCTACCGAGTTGCTTTAGGAGGCATTTCTGCATGCAACGCTGAAAGGTGGCGCCGGTGTTTCTTAAGCCGAACGTCATGGTCAGGTAGCAGAAGGCTCCAAACGGTGTGATGAAGGCGGTCTTCAGTCTGTCAGCCAGGCTCAGATTGATCTGGTGATATCCTGAATATGCGTCTAGGAAACTCAACAGCTCGCATCTGGCTGTCGAATCTATCACCTGATCGATTCTCGGCAGAGAAAATGGGTCCTTGGGGCAAGCTTTGTTGAGGCTCGTGTAATCAATGCACATCCGCCACTGCTTTTTCTTCTTCAACACCAGTACTGGGTTTGCCAGCCACTCTGGAAAAAACACTTCCATGATGAAGCCGGCTGCCAGGAGCCGGGCTATTTCTTCTCCAACAACTCTTCTTTTTTCTTCTGACAGGCGGCGCAAGGGCTACCTGACGGGTTTCATATCAGATCGGATGTGTAATTTGTGCTCTGCGAATTCTGTCGAGACACCAGGCATGTCCTTGGGGGACCATGCGAAGATGTCGCGATTCTCACGGAGGAAATCGACAAGCTCGCCTTCCTATTTGCTGTCAAGGCCTGTTCCCATGACAGCGTACCTCTCCGGGTGCTCCGGGTCCAACGGTATTTTCTTTGTTTCTTTGGCTGGCCTGAATGACCCGTCTGCCTCCGACTCCTTAGGGTCGGGCGATAACTCGGGCTGCTTGTCGGCCATCGCCACGACCCGATCAAGAAGTCATTTCTCAGCCGTGATCACCAAGGACTCGGCTAGCCGACAGCTTTAAGCCGTGCAGGCGGACGACTTCCTGTAGTCGCCGGACACGGTTAGGATTCCCTTGGGACTCGTCATCTTCATCTTGAGGTAGGCGTAGTGGGGGACCGCCATGAACTTGGACAAAGCGGGTCAGCCAAGCAATGGATGATATGGGCTTTCAAGATCCACCACCTCAAACCAAATTGGCTCTCGGCAGAAATGATCCTTGTCTCCGAAGAGGACATCTATCAGGATCTTGCCGATTGGTGACCAGGAAAGGCCAGGGACGATTCCATGGAACACAGTCCGGCTGCTCTAAAGCTGTCTTCGCTTGATTCCTAATTTCTCCATTGTATCCTTGTACAGGATGTTGATACTGCTACCTCCGTCTATCAGTACTCGCGAGAAGCGAGCGGCCCGCCTATCTGTAGCGAGTGTGGCGCCTAAGACCAAGGCGTAGGAGCCTGGACTCGGCATCACCTCTGGGTGATCAGCTCTGCTCCAACTGATAGGCTTTTCAGACCAATGCATGAACACTGGGGGACTTGATGCAACCGCATTCACTTCTTGCTGCTGTTGGCGCCTGCTGCGTCGGTCATCTGCTACACTAGTGAACACCACGTAGGCTCCGTGCTCATCCTAGAACTCGTCTTGTATCGCGCCGACTGGCCTGACGGCCGACTGCTGGGGCGGCTATGGAGGAGGCGGCCCAGCAGGAGGGGGAGGGGGCAGGCCGTCCCCCTTGGCGATTCTGGTCAGCCAGTGGCATTTCCTGGTGGTGTGATTTGACGGCTTCGTGCCGCTGTGGAACTTGCAGGGACCATCTAGAGTCTGCACGTAGGAGAAAGACGGCAGCCAGTTGGACTTTCCGCCATTCTGTCGCTTCGCCGGAGGCGGTCCTTCCAACTGCTGGTCCTCTGCTGTTGCCACTTGCCGACTGCTGGAAGTCGGCTGCGAGGCTTTGCGCTTCTAGTCATTTTGTTGTTGCCGCCGACTGGTGTCTCCAGCCGGAGTTCTTGGAGCCTGGGGGGCGACTTTGCCAGTTGTGCTGACCCGAATCTCCACCTTCATGGAGGAGTCAGCCGTGGCGTACTTGTCCGCTGTGATCAGCAGCTCATCGAGGGTCTCCGACTCGTCGCAGAGGAGCTTGTGCTTGAGGAGGGTGCCTTCTCTGCACCCGGCAGTAAAGTACTCAATGGCCTGCACCTCATGCACGCCCTCGCAGGAGTTCCGGAGTTCGCCCCAGCGCGTGAGGTAGTCGCGAGTAGACTTGTCAGGGCCTTGCATGCACAAGGAGAGTTTGGCTGGCTTGGGAGGTCGCTTGTACGTGCTCGTGAAGTTGCGGACGAAAGCCTCAGTGAAGTCGACCCAGCTGTTGATGCTGCAAGGCTTCAGACTGTTTAACCACGTCCGGGCCGAGCCCTGGAGCATGAGCGGGACGTATCTTACGGCAACACGCTTGTTGCCGTTCGCTATGTTGACGGCTGTGGAGTAGTCGATCAGCCAATCTTCCGGCTTCACGGTGCCGGTATACTTGGGCATGTCTCGTGGTAGAGTGAACCCTTTGGGGAAGGGCTCATCTTGGATGCGGGGTCCAAAGCAGGGGGGACCCAACTCGTCTTCTTCTTCCAGCGCCAGGGATCGGTGGAGTCGGTCGATCCGGTGGCGGGCATCGTTCTCTCCGACTCCCTCTCAGCGGCCAAGGCGGTCGCCGAGAGTCGGATGTTCCACGGGCGGCGGGGAGACTCGCCTTTCTCTGCGAGGAGGGGGAGGCAGGTAGTCATCCCGCCGTTCCACCGCTTTGGGGCGGCCGTCATGGTCGCGCTCGATGGTGATGTGAGTCCGATTGTGGCTGATAGCCGGCTCCTTGTCCTTCTTCCCACGGGCCCCGCCAGTCGGCGTCCGAGACGTCGCACCCTGGTCTCGGCGAGGCGGTGGGTCGTCATTTTGGCACTGCGGCGCCTCGGTGCGGCAGCCGGCATCATTCTGCGCGGCAGCCGCGTCGAGGAGCTGCTGAAGTCGCTCCGTCATTACGCGGCGCTCTTCGCCTTCGAAGTTGTCGAGCTCGTCTGCCGCCGCCTGGGCGGCATGGATATTCTCTGCGGGCATGGCATACACAGGGCGATCAGCCCCGAAGAGGTCGGCGACTGCCGCGCCGCGCTGTCAGACCGCGCCTAGGCGGCTAGGCCCGGTTGGAGCCGGCGAGCCGCCTACGGCGCGATCCATCTCGCGTTGACAAGTGCAAATTGAAGAAGAGAGTCTCCCACAAGCTTGGGGGAGGCTTATCCAATTGCTTAATGCTTTTCCTGATCATCCTCTTAAGAAAAATTACATACTTGATATCTTCTTAATGCTTCTAGGGACTTCCTAGATAGTTGTGCCGGTTGTGTTTTGAGGGAATGAAATGTTCAACAAGCTGAGGAATTATTGAATAATATATTGAAAAATTATGATGATTGGAATCTTCCTTAACCACCGGATAAATGCACTTCAAAGAAGAGGGGTATCTTATATCTCAGTCTGGAAGACATGCAAGAGGCAAAGAAATCTATGAAGGAAAAAGGTATAAAAGCAGAGGATGTTAAAAATTTACCTCCTATTGAAGAGATACATGGACTTGACACACCACCACCTCAGGTGGTATAGGTAAATTCTTTAATGAAATTCGATGAAAGGGACAATCCTTATAATATGCATCCTAGTCAATGCCTTTATGAGTTTGACAACTACATTAGAAAACAAGACTACTTCAATGCCAATGTTATGAAATGATTGAAATATAATTCTGATATGATTGTTCACTTGAGTGACATGTTATTTAGAATCTCCAATGATGTTAGAGGTGATGCCTCTATGGTTGAAACTCAACTAGAACAAGTTGCTAAATCTCAAAGAGAATTGCTTGATGAAATGAATAATAATATAAATGACTTTGCTATTAGAGTAGCAACTAGAGGAGGTAAAATGACATAGGAACCACTTTATCCTAATGGACAACCTAAAAGAATTGAACAAGACTCTCAAAGAATTAACACTGATGCACCTAGTCCGCCTAAAAAGAAGAAGAAAAAGAAAAATGATAGGACTTTGCATGCCTCTAGTGAACCTGAAATAGAAAGACCTCCTGACGATGATAATGATGTTTCTATCTCACTCAATCTGGTAATGAACATTCACGTAGTGATAATGGAAAAGGTAATGACAATGTTCATAAATATACTCAACCGGACAATGATAAACAACTACATAATGATGAACCAGCTGTTGATCTTGATAACTCACAACCCCAAAAAAAGATATGACAAAAGATACTTCATTGCTAGAAAACATGGAAAAGAAAGAGAACCTTGGATTCAAAAATCCATGCCCTTTCCACCTAAATCAACTAAGAAGAAATATGATGAAGAATTTGAATGGTTTTGTGAAATGTGGTCAGTCTTTTTGCGCACTCGCTTGACTGATATTTTAAAGATAGCCCCTTATGCAAAATATATGAAAGACATCATCTCTAATAAAAGAAAATTACCAAAATCTGAAATCTCCACCATGCTTGCTAATTATTATTTTAAGGATGGAGTACCTAAAAAACTTGGAGATCCGTGAATACCAACTATACCTTGCTCCATAAAAGGAAATTATGTCAAAACTGCTTTGTGTGATTTAGGAGCGGGTGTTTGTGTTATGCCTTTCTCCTTATATAAAAGACTTGATTTGAATAAACTCAAACCTACTAAAATATCTTTGTAAATGGCTGATAAATCAACTGTCATACCTATCGGTATTTGTGAGGATGTGCCCGTTGTTGTTGCAAATGTTACTATCTTAGCTGACTTTGTTATACTTGAGATGTCTGAGAACGACAATATGTCGATTATCCTTGGTAGACCCTTCTTGAATATTGCAGGGGCTATTATTGATTACAATAAAAGCAAGGTCACTTTTCATATCAATGGCAATCAGCATACGGTGCACTTTCCAAAGAAACAATTCCAAGTGAATGGTATTAATGTTATTGAAAAATCTTCGACACTCAGTATTGCAAGTTTTCAACTACCTCTACCTACTACCGAAAAGAAATATGAAATACTTATTGTGAGGGATATGCATATCCCTGTTGAGGTAACTTAGTGTTTTACAGAAGTTCTTCGGTTTCATGCCAATCGAAAGTGGTTGTTAATAAGACCTAATCAACCTTATTAGTGGGTTATTTTTGAGAAGTATGAAGCTGATGAATTTAGTAAGCACACCCTTCCGTTTCCAACTTTTGTTTTCTGTTTTTCTTAGTTAAATAAAATAGAATATTTCTGAATATTTAAGTATTTTTTATGCAAATAACATCAGAGGGGGGTGCACCAGGTGGGCACAACCCACCTGGGCATGCCAGCAGCCCTAGGCGTGCCCTGATGGGCTGTGGTCGCCACGTGGCCCCCTCACTTATCTCTTTAGCCCATGTCATCACCTACCTCCAGAAAAAATATCACCATTGCTCTCTCTCTCTCTCTCTCTCTCGTGTTCTTGCTCTCAAACCCACGGATTTCAATCTCTTTGCTCGAAGCTTTGTTTTTGAAACTGTTTTGGGGGATTGCTACTTGGTATGTGACTCCTCCATTGGTCCAATTAGTTTTTGCTTTAGCGGATTAAATTTTGAATAATTATCCACTCTTGGTGCTGTTGTAGATGAGCTTGCATGTTGAATTCTTAGAGTTCTAAATAGTTTGAATGCTTAATATGGCCTCTATACATCTCTATGAGATGTTGCTATCAATCTTGTGAAGTTTTGTTATCAAAAATTTTGTGGACTAAACTTTTTAGAATTTTATTTATAGGAATAAGATGAGTTTATTTAGGAAGTTTGCTTCCAAGATGAACTCTAAGGGAGTCATTGGGGAGTCATCGAACAACAATCTCCGCACTCGGAGAATGGTGGAGGTGTGGTCGTGTGTGGCAAACCGAAACGCCCCATATTCCAGCCTAGAGATCGAGATGACGTCTTCTGGAATACGACACTATTGACATAGAACAAATCAGCTCTTATTACAAAGGATAAATACAAAGGTCTGATGTTACAAAGGATCACATCAGCACGGCGACACTACACCTGCGATACTACATTTGCTCTATGCTAGCAGCGGAACAACTCATAGCAGCGGAGATCTTCTAGCAGCGGAACAACAATGGTGGGTGAACTCCACTCCATAGGGACTCTGGCTGGGACACGGTCTAGCTCGCATGAACGGAAACCTCAACAAACAATCAATCATGGCATCACCTGCAATCTGGCATGACACGCCAGGTGAGTACATTGAATGTACTTGCAAGCTCACAACAACCAAAAACATCAATGCAAGACAAAGACATATCATTCAACAGGTTAATTAAATTAACAACTACCATGATACAAAAACAACTACTAAACAGGATATGAAACTACTACCATACTGATAAACCAACATCTCATTCCCAACAACAATCTCACTCTTGGCTAATCGGCCAAGCAATAAACCATCTCGACCACCTCACGATCCACAGGATCACCTCGTGATCAAAACCAAGCAGTGATCATTCCCGGATCACAATCGGAACCACACTAGGTTCAATGGGTTACCTCATAACCAAACGGTGATCATTCACGGACCACAAATGGAACATCCACATGATCACCTCATGAACACATCACAAACTGCATGATCATCATCAAGATCATCTCAACATCATCATCAACATCCTGCCAAACTATTACTGCTCACATATAAATCATCTATAAGTCATTCCGTCATGTGCGTGTTGAACGAACGGTGTGACCTAGTATGAACTTGTGCCCATGACCAAGGATGCGGCTATCGATAGATTAAACATACACTCTGCAGAGGTTAGCACACTGTATCCACACCATGGAACCCATGGCTTCACACTCCCATTCGGGTGGACCAACGGCGTTCCGACAAAGCCGATCTACTGTCATGACACTCTCCCGGCCACTCTGACCAACACCCCCTTTGGGTTCAGTCCTGGGTGACCCTGAGCCTATCAAAGGCATCAATGGCCGCCGTCGTGGCAAAACAAAAACGGTCCCAAACAAGGACAAGCCAGCTACAACAACTACATGCACACAAGGTTTTATCTGCTTACCTGATCAGGGTAACACACGCCCATAACCTTCCCTCGTGGGAGGCACCAGCGAGAGACACGACAATAGACCGCATTAGGGCCTTTCCCATAAAAGGCAAATGTGGTTTCATTTGAAAAGCCCGGTTCGGTGGAACCTGACCAACTTAAATGACGGAATTTATCCCCAAAATATAACAGTGATAACTAAAACTCCGACATCATCTATCAACCTATAATGCAAGTCATAGCAGTATCCAACAACTAATCCAAAGCATACTATCGTCATATCAAAATACTCCAGGGCAACATATCACTACTATCATGATGAATCCAAGAACGGTAATACTACTACTCCAATATGCAAGAACAAGCTATTTAGCTAAGACCCACATGCAAGCATCATCTCCAAATCATACCCCAAAACATAATATTAACTATCATCATGATGAAAATAATTCAAGCCACTAGTAATCCAAAGGCAACATGACATCCAAGTAATACTTCGAAATATAAGATCAGATACCAACATGAAAACAATCATAACATAAGTCACTAATAATCTAGAGGCAACATGCCACTCATCAACTGCAAGCATAAGTCCTAGTAATCCAAACAATAGCATGGCAACAACAAGATTAGAAACAACTCCGAGGAAAATTCCATGCTCAGGTCATGTAGCTAAAGCAATATTTTAACACAAGTTCAAATTAATTAAACCATGTCACTGCATTACAGTGATGTAAATTGAGGGTGTGGCTTGCCTGGGGTGGAGGGATTCATCGGAAAGGAGTGCGATAAACTCGCAGAAAGAATCGCTAGAAAACGTTCTCTCTCAGAGGGGGCTGAATAAGGGCAGGTAAGAATGGTCATTTTCAGAATGTCAAAACATGGTGAAAGTGATTCCATCGGAACGAGCTTGACGAAGCAAAGAAGTGGGCTTTGGATTCACCTCATTTGGAGTTGGGAGTGAAAAGATATAGCTAATATTCTGCTAGGGACCTATTTGTAATAAAACCATCACAAAAAGACCCTTAACAGGAAAAACAGAATGCACCTTTTTAGAAAGTACGCTTTCCTTAGGAGAAAACGCCTTTTGTCCTGAAGACAAAGAAGAGTACGCTTTCTGTTGAGGAAAACGTATTCTCGCGAATACACTTTCACTTAACCACGTCAGCAGGGTGGGGTCAGCGAGCTGGGACGCTGACATGTGGGTCCCACCTCCACTTCTCTCTCTCTCTCCTCCTGGCCTTCTTCTTCTTTCTCCTGGCGGAGCAGAACATAGGCGAGGTCGGCCGCCCTGACGACGATCGCCGGTGGCTCCGTCCACCTCCCGTGTCGTGCCGCCTACAGGCGTGCTCAGTAGGCCGAGCCGCGCCGCCCTAGACCATCTAGACAGCCCGTGGAGGTCGGCCGGATTTTGAAGACGAGCTCATTGCGACTCCGGCGATGAATGGGGAGCTGTGGGGGAGGCTTTGGTGGGTAGGTGATCTCCTAGAGGTGAAAGACGAACAAGAGGGGCTTCGCTTCGGGTGAATTAGGGAAGATGGCCGCGGCGGCCATGATGGCGATAGCGAGGCAAAAGAGCTCCTCGAGATTAGGGAAGAGGTTGGGGAGCGCTCTAGGAAGGAGGGGAGGCTGATGAACTGCTCGGGATGGTCTCGGGTGGCCTTTAAATAGGAGCGAGGCGAGGAGGCCGAGCGAGCATCACCACGGATGCGTGTCCGGCCCCGCGGATGCGTGTGCACGCGCATGAGCTCAGGGTTAGGTGACGAGTGGGAATAGGAGGGAGAGCTCACAGGGAAGAGGCGACCAAGGGAGCACATGGAGGATGATGATGGCGACGAACTGAGCCAAATCTCCACTGTTCGCCTGTGGGCACGCGGCAGAGAATCAGTGAGGAAGCTACCGGAGGGGGAGCGGGGTCCAGGGGAACGACGACGACGAGAGGAAGGCAATGGACATGGTCACGTGCGCGAAGACGATGAGGGGGAGAGGTGCGGAAGCACAAACGGCGTCCTGGACACGCCACAGCGCATAGAGCGCGTGAAACTGCATGCCAGCTGTGCGGTCACCACGGGGCAATGCACAAGGAGCTCACGAGGGAATCGCAAACTATGTCTGTGGTGAAGTCCTTCCAGAGTGGAGCATTTATGTGTTATTGGCTTGACCTGAAGTGTTATGGTTAAATGGTAATCCTCGTCTGAAGTTTACTGCAGTAAACTTGGACGTGCACTGGTGATCAAAAGCAACTTCCTTGAAGCCAAATAAGTTGTCTGAAGGGTTTATCTGTGGAAGGACTACAGTCCTGGGGCGTTTTAGGAGAAATGGACCAATAATTAGTAGGGTTGCTTTGCAACTGCATTTTTTGGTCCAAAAACTTGATCAACATGATGCACTCACATGGAGTGATGAAATGCGATGGGACTTGGCAAAGCCTCATAATATGAACAGATAAAGATGCTGTAAAAAGCTAATACCAAATGGGTTCACCAAAATGGTACTTGCTTCACAAACATCATTTCTATCCACAAACTTGGAATAGTTTTGGTGATCAAATGTCTCAATGAAATGATGCCAAATTGGGTGGAGAGATGTTTTACGGGTAGGAGCATGATGTGGTACTGTATCAGAATTTTTGAAGCAATATAAAATACACTTGCTTCACAACCTGGAAATATTGCCGAAATCAAAGATTTGGTCTTGTGCTCACATAGGTGATTGGATAGGGCTGCAAATGGGTGGAGGGTGTTAATTTGCGCACATGAAGGAGTGTGCAAAAGTTCAACTCATTTGGATAGTCCTAGATAGTACTTCCTTCACAAAGCCTTTTGTCTGACAAAAACTTTGAAAAATCACTAATGACAATTCGCTAGGAAAATGAAGTTAAATTTTGGCATGAGGCACTTATTTGGACATAAAATAATGCCTAAGAAGTTTGGGAGCAACTAGCAAAAGATAAATGACACTTCCTTCACAAAGTGCCATTCAGGACAAAATACAAAAAGGAATATTGGGGAATTATTTTTGAACTGGCCAAGGAAATGTTTGGGCATATTTGATTAATGTATGACCCAAAAGAATTATGGGAATTATTTGGGAATTTTTGGATGGACAGAAATATGGCTTGCTTCACAACCTTGGGCATTTGAGGTTATTCCTTTAATGAAAAATGAATTTTCCTCAAGAAAAGAATATTGGAATTTTGGCTGGGATGGAAATTGCATGGTCTTTGTATGAGTTTGAGGATGATGAGACACTTGGGAGGAGAAATGAGAATGATTTCCCAGGTGGCAAGGCCACAGAACCACTCCAAAAAGAAAAACAAAGCAAAAATCAAATAAACCAAAGGAAAAAAGAAAAGGGCCAAACGCCAGGCTGTTACAACTCTTCCCCCCTTAAAGAAATCTCGTCCTCGAGATTTGGTTGCTCAGGGAACATGTATGACTTGAGGACACCATTTCCAACTTAGGTATCCTTTTTCCTTTATTTATTGTTCCCCCAAGAATTTCAGATGATCAACTTACCTTGCTCTGGGGTGGTTTGCTTCACCTTTCCCCAAATCCATACAGGTTTTTGCTCACCTACCAGATCCTTTTGCTAACATGAATTTTCTCATATCTGTGGTGATATCCAATGTATCTGAGCATTAATTTTTCTTTGGTCATCAAAACCTTTTACTTCTGCCTTGGGGTTTGCTCAAACAAATGCATGCCTTCTGGTTTCAACAAATGCTGAGAATCATGGCCATTCTCCTGATCGGATCTGACTGCTCACAGGTGGCACTGATTTATCTTAATTTATTCTGTTGACTCGAGCATGAGATATGTACCAAAGATTTGACTGCCTTCTATTGTGAGCGATATAACGGAATATGGATTTATAGTTGTAGCATATCTCACATATTAACATCTTGATACTGTGCTGACAGGGTGCTAATGGGAAAATACTTTTCATGACCTGTTGTCCATGCACTTAGTTCCACCAGTGAATATACCTGATATGAGCTGATGGTTTGGCTTATGACTTTCTCATTTGGTCGGTATACCCATCTGTGGTAACTGGCTGTAAGGTGCTTTAATACTGCCTTTGAAGTCAAATTGTGGAGGTTGCATAGATATCTTGGATTTGATAGAACCGGCTTGGATATTCCACACTAACCATTTCAATCGGTTTAGCGGGATATGAAACCCTTGTAGAACATAGTAGGCCTTTGAGGGTTTGCCTTTGTTGATCCATATGTCATCATGGCCTCCAACTAATTTGGGTATTCGGACCCTGATGGTCGTGCAAAAATAATCATACCTTTGTTGTCAGTCTCACGCTTTCACGGTCATGATTTTCTTTGTCAGGGTACCATACTGAAATAGCTTGGACACATATATTCTTGATTCTTCGTACGACCATGGATGTGATTAGTGCAATATTTTTGGCATTATTCCTTGTGCTTGTTTTTCTCACCTGGGTCTGCACATATACGACATATATTCGGGGCATGTAGCTATATGGAGCTCATTGCTGAGGCCAATCATACAGAAGGTGACAATAGTTCATAATATCACCTGGTCGAGTGTGGGTTAATTGCCTTGGTGACCATTGTTCGTACTGTTGATTCTATGTTGCCATCTTTAGATCTTGTCGATCCTTGGATTACATGAGATGTATCTCTGCTTATCTTCATTTGCATGGCTCATGAGGTTGTTGAATCCTTACCTTTCTTAGGTATGTCTGCTTGATTACTATCACATCTCATATGGGGGACTGGTGTGACTGGGGATGCTCACCATATATATAAGAATATGCCACCGAACACTCAATCCTTGTGGTATGCATATGTTTTGACTGCATTGTACCGCTGACAAAATTATTGCAAATCTGATCCTTGAGCTGCACTGTCATATACTGCCAACTCACTGTGTCATCTCTTGTAGCAATACCGAATACGACATGCGGTGTCATACTGAAGAAGGCAAGGTGTCGTTGGTTGAAAGCTATCCGAGTAACTTGCATGTCCGAGGGTACATTCTCACCATATATGTGGAAAGATATGTAATCGAACACTTGATTTCTGAAGAAGACATATGCCCTGACTGATTTGTGTTTCTGACAAAAATGTTGCGAGTCTAATTCTTGAGTGATACAGCCATACATTGGCAACTCATCATATAATCTCTAAGGACGTTGCATGGTGTGGTACTGATGCAGACTAAGTGGCTTATGAGAGAAGCTATCCGAGTAGCTTCTTGAGGAAGACTCGTTAGCTTCTGCTCGAAGCTTTTGTCTAGGTAGGATGCAGAAGAAGTCTCGATAGCTTACACACAAAGCTTGACCTGAGTATTGTGCTGGAGAAGCCTGGGTTCCGTACCTTAGAAGCTTCTCCTCGAGTTTGCTTGTTGAGAAAAATTCATTTCCTTCTATCAGAAGCCTTTACTAAGGTATCTTGCTATGGAAGACTGAGTATCTTGGACCAGAAATTGTTCACATATCATGTTGAGGAAAATCCAGGAACCTTGCATCATAAATTTCTTCCGATATATAGCGTGTGGAGGAAGACTGAGTTTCTTATATCCGAAACTTCATACTGACATGCAGACTGAAATCCATACACACACCCATAATATTATGTGTCTGATTATTTGCACGAGAAAAATGGTTTGAATATCTTTCGTGAGAATATCACATTCTGACTTTATTTCAGATGATAACATATTTCAAGCATCATTCATTGCTGAGTCAAAACTTTGTATATGGTCCAGACCTCTGTCTAAAAATATACCGTTGATCTTGCACCTGACATGTCTTTCTGCTGGCTGGATCATTACCATGTGAGGATTTTGTACTGATGGGGACTCGATGTTGATAATCAATCCAAGGCACCATTGATATTCTGAGCAGATATTAATACCATAATGCAGTCGACTGGGTAGACCATAATGTCTAGCTGAGCTTCTTCCAAATAATTGAAATCCTTATTACTTCTTCAAGTCCTATGTCAGTTGATGAGCAAATCTTTATAGGGGGGAAATGTTACACCGGGGCCCAAAAAGAAAGAAAGCAAAAGAAACCACTCAACTAAACAAAAGCACCCAAAAACAATCAATTCACACACAATCAAAGTCACATATTACTGCTAGTCACACAATATGCATGCCTACTTAAGCACACCAATCTCGTGGAATCTCTGGTACTATGATCTAGCATGCTGTGAAGATGTGCACGAGGACGAATAAATGTGTGGAAGAATTGGTGTAAACATCGTTACACCAAGTGCTAGCTTAGCCAGGTAGCAACCTGGACTAGCTCGGAGGCGAGTACGTACTTGATATTCATGTAGTGGGACACGAAGGTCGCAACCACATTATTATCAAGCGGGCGAAAAAAGATCCATACTTGTCCAAGAAATAAGGATAGCGGGAAAAAACTGAGGCTGCTGACATTGCCCCTTTATTGATGACTAAGATCATTAAGGGTTGCCAACACAACAAGATAAAAGTCATGATCCAGGGCAGAAACATGTCTACCACCGAATCAATAGGCGAGGCTGAAAGAAAGACATCGGCGCGATACCTGAGCACCATTTCTGCAAACAATGTCAGGATCACTTGGCATCACTCTGCTGGGACAGAAATGACACCAAATATCGAAGGAAAAAAGGAAACTGGAGATATGCAGAGGCTGAGCTGTAGTGGATCAGGATCCAATGCTAGCTACACTCACCAGATAAAATTGTTAACACAAATACTAAGGCTATATGCATGCTATGCAACAAACAAATGCAGTAACCAAATGCAATAAACAAGCCAGGCTCTATACTACCGATTTCTACCGGTTTCTACCGCTCGCGCTGACAAGGGCGTCCTACAGCCAGACCTGCTCTGATACCAAGCCTATGGCACCCCATCTCAGAGAAACCGGAATGGCCCATATTCCAGCCCAGAGATTGAGATGAAGTCTTCTGGAATACGACACTACTTGACATAGAACAAATCAGCTCTTATTACAAAGGTTTGATGTTACAAAGGATCACATCAGCATGACGACACTACGCCTGTGATACTACATTTGCTCTATGCTAACAGCGGAACAACTCGTAGTAGCGGAAATTTTCTAGTAGCAGAACAACGGCGACGGCATGGTGAATTCCAATCCGCAGGGACTCTGGCTGGGACATGGTCTAGCTCGCACGAACGGAAACCTCAACAAACAAACAATCATGGCATCACCTGCAATCTGGCATGACACGCCAGGTCAGTACATTGAATGTACTTGCAAGCTCACAACAACAAAAAACATCAATGCAAGACAACAACATAGCATTTAACAGGTTAATTAAATTAACAGCTTCCGTGATATGAAAACAACTACTAAACAGGATATGAAACTACTACCATATTGATAAACGAACATCTCATTCCCAACAACAATCTCACTCTTGGCTAATCGGCCAAGCAATAAACCATCTCGACGACCTCGTGGTCCACATGATCACCTCATGATCAAAACCAAACGGTGATCATTCCCGGATCACAAACAGAACCACACTAGGTTCAATGGGTTACCTCATAACCAAACGGTGATCATTCAGGGATCACAAATGGAACATCCACATGATCACCTCGTGACCACATCACAAACTGCATGATCATCCTCAAGATCATCTCAACATCTTGCCAAAGTGTTACTACTCACATCTAAATCATCTATAAGACATTCTGTCAAGTGCGTGTTGATCGAACGGTGTGACATAGTGCGAACTTGTGCCCATGACCGAGGACACGACCATCAATAGATTAAACACACACTCTGTAGAGGTTAGCACACTATACCCACACCACGGAACCCATGGCCTCGCACTCCCATTCGGGTGGACCAACGGCGTTCCGACAAAACTGATCTATAGTCATGACACTCTCCCGGCCACTCCGACCAACACCCCCTTTGGGTTCAGTCCTGGGTGGCCCCGTGCCTACCAAAGGCATCAACGACCACTGTCATGGCAAAACAAAAACGGTCCCAAACAGGGACAAGCCAGCTACAACAACTACGGGCACACAAGGTTATGTCTGCTTACCTGATGTAGGTAACTCACGCACATAACCTTCCCTCGTGGGAGGCACTGGCGAGAGACACGACAATAGACATCATTAGGTCCTTTCCCATAAAAGGCAAATGTGGTTGCATTTGAACAACCCGGTTTGGTGGCACCTGACAAACTTAAATGATGGAATTTATCCCCAAAATATAACAGTGATAACTGATACTCCGACATCATCTATCTACATATAATCCAAGTCATGGCAGTATCCAACAACTAATCCAAAGCATACTATCGTCATATCAAAATACTCTAGGGCAACATATCACTACTATCATGATGAATCCAAGTACGATAATTCTACTACTCCAATAGGCAAGAACAAGCTATCCAGCTAAGATCCACATGCAAGCATCATCTCCGAAATCATACCCCAAAACATAATATCAACTATCATCATGATGAAAATAATTCTAGCCATTGGTAATCCAAAGGCAACATGACATCCAAGTAATACTCCGAAATATAAGATCAGATACCAAAATGAAAACAATCATCACATAAGGCACTAATAATCCAGAGGCAACATGCCACTCATCAACTGCAAGCATAACTCCTAGTAATCCAAACAATAGCATGGCAACAACAAGATCTGAAACAACTCCGAGGAAAATGCCATGCATAGGTCATGTAGCTAAAGCAATATTTCAAACAAGTTCAAATTAATTAAACCATGTCACTACATTACAGTGATGCAAATGGAGGGTGTGGCTTGCCTGGGATGGAGGGATTCATCGGGAAGGAGTGCGAGAAACTCACGGAAAGAATCGACAGAAAACGTTCTCTCTCAGAGGGGGCTGAATAAGGGCAGGGGAAAATGTTCATTTTTATAATTTCAAAACATGGTGAAAGTGTTTCCATTGGAACGGGCTCGATGAAACGAATAAGTGGGCTTTGGATTCACCTCATTTGGAGTTGGGAGTGAAAAGATATAGTTGTTTTTCTGCTAGGGACCTATTTGTAATAAAACCATCACAAACAAGCCCTTAACAGGAAAAATAGAACGCGCCTTTTTAGAAAGTACGCTTTCCTTACAAGAAAACACCTTCTGGCCCAAAGACAAAGCAGAGTGCGCTTTCGGTTGAGGAAAATATATTCTCGCGAATACGCTTTCACTTAACCACGTCAGCGGGGTGGGGTCAATGAGCTGGGACGCTGACACGTGGGTCCCACCTCCACCTCTCTCTCTACTCTAGGCCTTCTTCTTCTTTCTCCTGATGGAGCAGAATAGAGGCGAGGCCAGCCGCCCCGATGATGACTATTGGCGGCTCTGTCCACCTCCCGCACCGTGCCACCTACCAGCGTGCTCAACAGGCCGAGCCGCGCCGCCCTGGACCATCCAGACAGCCCGGGGAGGTCGGCATCGAGGGGAGCCACGACTGTAGTGGACGAGGCTCCGTCCAGATTTTGAAGACGATGTCATGGCGCCTCCGACGACGAATGGGGAGCTGCGGGGGAGGCTTTGGTGGCTAGGTGATCTCCTAGAGGTGAAAGACGAACGAGAGGGGCTTTGGTTCGGGTGAATTGGGGAAGATGGTTGTGGCGGCCATGATGGCTATGGCGAGGCAGAAGAGCTCCTCGAGCTTAGGGAAGAGGTTGGGGAGGGCTCTAGGAAGGAGGGGAGACCGATGAACTGCTCGGGAGGGTCTCGGGTGGCCTTTAAATAGGCACGAGGCAAGGAGGCAGAGCGTGCGCCGTCGCGGACGCGTGCGCGGTGTCGTGGACGCGTGTGCACGCGCATGAGCCTAGGGTTAGGCGATGAGAGGGAACACGAGGGAGAGCTCACGGGAAAGAGGCGGCCAAGGGAGCGCAGGGAGGATGACGATGGCGACGAATAGAGCCAAATCTCCTATGTTCGCCCGTGGGCATGCGGTGGCGAGCGTCGGTGAGGAAGCTGTTGGAGGGGGAGCGGGGTCCAGGGGAACAGCGACGACGAGAGGAAGACAATAGACATAGTCACGTGTGCAAAGACGACAAGGGGGAGAGGTCCGAAGCACAAACGGCGTCCTGGACACGCCACAACGCACAGAGCACGTGAAACTGCATGCCAGCTGCGCGATCACCACAGGACAATGCACAGAGAGATCATGAGGGAATTGCAAACTATGCTTGTGGTGAAGTCCTTCCAGAGTTGAGCATTTATGTGTTATTGGCTTGACCTGAAGTGCTATGGTTAAATGGTAATCCTCATCTGAAGTTCACTGCAGTAAACTTGGACGTGCACTGGTGATCAACAACAACTTGCTTGAAGCCAAATAAGCTGTTTGATGGGTTTATCTATGGAAGGACTACAATCCTGGGGAGTTTGAGGAGAAATGGACCAATAATTAATAGGGCTGCTTTGCAACTGCATTTTTGGTCCAGAAACTTGATCAACATGATTCACTCACATTGAGTGATGAAATGGGATGGAACTTGGCAAAGCCTCATGATATGAACATATAAAGATGCTATAAAAAGCTCATACCAAATGGGTTCACCAAAATGGTACTTGCTTCACAAACATCATTTCTGTCCAGAAACTTGGAATAATTTCGGTGATCAACTGGCTCAATGAAATGATGCCAAATTGGGTGGAGAGATGTTTTATGGGTAGGAGCATGATATGGTAGTTTATCAAAAAATTTGAAGAAATATAAAATACACTTGCTTCACAACCTGGAAATATTGCCAGATCAAAGATTTGATCATGTGCTCACATAGATGATTGGATAGGGCTGCAAATGAGTGGAGGGTGTTAATTTGCGCACATGAAGGAGTGTGCAAAAGTTCAACTCATTTGGATAGTCCTAGATAGTACTTCCTTCACAAAGCCTTCTATCTGACAGAAACTTTGAAAAATCACTGAGGAAGATTGGCTAGGCAAATGAAGTTGAATTTTGGCACGAGGCACTGATTTGGACATAAAAGAATGCCCAAGAAGTTTGGGAGCAACTACCAAAAGATAAATGACACTTCATTCACAAAGTGCCATTCAGGACAGAATAAAAAAGGAATATTGGGGAATTATTTTTCAACTGGCTAAGGAAATGTTTGGGCATATTTGAGGAATGTATGACCCAAAGGAATTATGAGAATTATTTGGGAATTTTTGGATGGATAGAAGTATGGGTTGCTTCATAACCTTGGGCATTTGAGGTTATTCCTTTAATGAAAAAGGAATTTTCCTCAAGAAAAGAATATTGGGATTTGGGCTAGGTTGGAAATGGCATGGTCTTGGGATGAGTTTGAGGATAATGAGCCACTTGGGAGGAGAAATGAGAATGATTTCCCAGGTGGCAAGGCCACAAAACCACTCCAAAAAGAAAAACAGAGCAAAAATCAAATAAATCAAAGGAAAAAAGGAAAGGTACAAAAGCCATGATGTTACACCGTGCGAATGGCCGCATAACCCCTTCATGGATGAAGCTGGGATCCATCAAGAGTTCGCACAATTTGTTGCTAACGATGGTCTCACCGGCTTCGTCGCAATTGAGTGTGAACAATACCATCTCCTTACAAATTCCTTTGTGCAAAGCTTTCATTTTCTGAGTAAGAATAACCCTCCTGGGGAACAGTTTAATTTATATGTTGAAACCCGTCAGATACCACTTATTGAATTTCATGATATTTTCTTGATCCCTTCTGACGGGGAAATAAGAGAGCCTACGCGCGCAGAGTTTGAGGACTTTTGCCGCACTCTATCAGTGGGAGATGAGAGGGGGTATCGAGTGTCACCGCCACTAGCTTGCAGTTTCCTTCTGTGCATTATTCTGCTCTATTTATTGCAAAGTGTTTACTTGCTTGAGAGAAGGTTGGTGCACTTAGTGCCACCGATTTCACTGTCTTATGCCGTGCACTTTACGACGATAATAGCTATAGCCTTGGGGCTATCATTGCACGTCGCCTGCACCTTAACAGAACCAAGGGTAAAAATCATGGTGGTATTTATGCGACTAATTTACTGAGTCATCTTAACATTCAGATTCGCCAGCATGATTACCGTTTAACCAAGGTTTATTTAGATCGCAAGGCTATGGCAGTTCATCAATTTATTGATGGCAAGAACACCACTACTCATATTCCTTACAACCTGGTTTTTAGTGTGGATACCCGTGATATTATTCCATTGCCTGCACCTACTTTGTTTGATTCTATTACCAGGAGAGGAAACAGGATCATGCCAGACGACATCGTCGCCTACCGAAACAACCAGGCAACGGTTGAGGAGGAGCCTCAGGAGTGGGACCCTCAGGTACCCGCTCCACAACACTTCAACATGGGACCCAAGGGTTACTACGAGTAGTTATTACCAAGTTAGGCCAAAAGCCTAAGCTTGGGGGAGTACGTATTTGCACTGATATTATATTCATGTTCACACATTTCATTCCAGTTGTCGGTGTTCACACTTTTTCATTGTATTATCCATGCTAGATTTATTTTCCCACTTTCTTCTTGTATGTTTGAAAAACTTTGAGAAAATACAAAAAATATTTCTTACTTCTTTTCGATTTTTATTTCTAGTTTAATTAGTTGTAGTATTTAAAAGAAAATCCAAAAAGATTTCCTCGTTCTTCTTTTGCTTGTTGGGAGCTTTCCCGTGTAAATAGTTTTTCTCGTTTTTGTTTTTCTCTTTAAATTGCTTTGCTCAAGAAAAACTAAAAACTCCAAAATAATTTAGTGTGTTTCTCTAGAATTATTTTCCTTTTATTGAGTCATACCAAGGAGAAGACCGCGATGAAAATGTCGAGTGGCTCCCATATGCATTATTGTTGATCTAACAAAGAGCACAAATTGCTCTGTCTTCTCCTCTTGAATAAATGTTTGCAGATTCCAGCTTAGTCCACGACACTCTTGCACTATTATTATTTTCATATCATTCGGTCGTGCAAGTGAAAGGCAATAATGACGATATTTGATGAACTGGCTATGGCAGAGAGAAACGAGTATGTACTCAACTTGTTCTGTTTTTGTAAATATGTTTAACCAACTATCCATGATTCAACCTATTATGATCAAACATGTTTGCAATGAAAATAAGAGATTATAGTTCTTCATGCCATGCTTAAGTAGCTAAGAGTGAATAATGATTTATCTTGGATGTCAACAAGCATTAAAATGATTGTGATGTGGTATGATGATATGGTATCCTCCTCCGAATGTTCGAGTGGCTTGACTTAGCACTTGTTCATGCATGTAGTTGAATAAAAACCAACATAGCCTCTATGATATTGTAACGCACGACGTGGCTATATCTCCCATGTGTCGAGGCACAACTTAGAGGCATAATCGCATTGTGATTTTGTCGCAAGAAGGGTCATCTTCACACAATCCCATGTAATGAACAAGAAAGGGGTAAATAGATTTGGCTTACAATCGCCACTTCACACAAAGATCATATAATTCATACATCATTCAGAGTACACACATAGACCGACTACAGTCAATTCCAAAAGAAAAGAAGATAACCCCAAATGCTAGATCCCCTATCGTCCGAACTTGGCTCCACTACTGATCATCGGAAAACATAACATAGTAACGACCAAGGTCCTCGTCGAACTCCCACTTTAGTTCGGTAGCATCACCTATACTGGTATCATCGGCACCTGCAACTGTTTTGGTAGTATCTATGAGTCACGGGGACTCAGCAATCTCAAAACCCACGAGATCAGGACTATTTAAGCTGATGGGTAGGATATGGTAATGAGGTGGAGTTGCGGCAAGCGCTAAGCAAATATGGTGGCTAACTTAAGAGTACAAGAGTAAGATGAGAAACTACGCCACGGTCGGGAAGCTAGAAGTGATCAAGAAGTGATCCTGAACTACTTACGTTCAAACATAACCCAAACCATGTTGACTTTATGGACTCCGCTGAAAAGAGACCATCACGGCTACACACACGGTTGATGCATTTTAATTAAGTCAAGTGTCAAGTTCTCTACAACCGGATATTAACAAATTCCCATCCGCCAAATAACCGCGGGAACGGCTCTCAAAAGTTTATACCCGGCAGGGGTGTCCCAACTTAGCCCATCACAAGCTCTCACGATCAATGAAGGATATTCCTTCTCCCGGAACAACCTGATCAGACTCGGAATCCCGGTTACAAGACATTTCGACAATGGTAAAACAAAAATAGCAAGACCGCTCGAATGTGCTGACAAATCCCGATAGGAGCTCCACATATCTCGTTCTCAGGGCACACCGGATGAACACTACGTACAGCAACCGAAGACCCCGGGTGAAGGAGTGGCACCGCAAGTGGCTCTAGGTTGGACCAACACTCAGAGGAGCACTGGCCCGGGGGGTTAAAATAAAGATGACCCTCGGGGCTGCAGCTCCCAAGGGAAAAGTATAGGTGGTAGGCAAATGTTAAAACCAAGGTTGGGCCTTGTTGGAGGAGTTTTATTCAAAGCGAACTATCAAGGGGGTCCCATAACCCCAACCACGTAAGGAACACAAAATCAAGGAACATAACACCGGTATGACGGAAACTAAGGCGGCAAGAGTGGAAAAAAACACCAGACATAAGGCCAAGCCTTCCACCCTTTACCAAGTATATAGATGCATTAACTAAAATAAGAGATATTGTGATATCCCAACATAAACATGTTCCAACATGGATCAATCTTCAACTTCACATGCAACTAACAACTCTATAAGAGGGGCTGAGCAAAAGCGGTAACATAGCAAAACAACGGTTTGCTAGGAAGGTGGGTTAGAGGCTTGACATGGCATAATGAGAGGCTTGTATGACAAGTGGTAGGTAGCGTGACATAGCGATAGAACGAACAACTAGCAAGCAAATATAGAAGTGATATCAGGAGTAATGATCATCTTACCTGAGATGCCTTAAAGAAGAAGAACGAGTCCGTGAAGAAGACAAACAGACGTAGTCGAACGAATCCTCACAACTCCAGAACGAAATCGAAGCTAATGAGACAATCAAACTGGAAAGAAGCAAACAATAAGGTAAACTACCATCACATAATCATGGCATGACGAAAAATCAAGTATGATGCATGTCCGGTTTAATGAGGCATGGCATGGCAAAGTGTAACAAACAATACTATAAGTTAAGTGGAGCTCAATATGCAACGAGTTGCATATTGACAAAACACCACCTTCGAGTTATTTAGTTCGCTCTCGTTTAGGTACACAACAATATTAAATGTTGTTAAACATGGCAAGAGGTGAAACACAAGTAAACTAACTATTTAGGCAAGTTTAAATGAGGCCGGATACAACAAACAACAATTCCAGAAAATCCTCATGTGCATATTTCGAATTTGGTACTGTTCTACCCTAAAACATATTTTAATGTTGTTAAACAGTAACACAAAGTGCCCCATGTTAATCTCTGAATTTTTCTACCCCATTTTCATATAAAGTTTGTTTAATTTGGAGCTACGGTTATTTAGTTATGAAATAAACCATTTTAACATGTCATTTATGCAAATTAATTGAAACAGCAAGTTAAACATTTTAAACAGGGATAGTAGTTGGAAAATATGAAATTATATGAAATTCTAAGCACTTTACATGTTTAAAACATATTCATCCGATGCACGGTTGTGGAGTTATTATATGCATGAACATGAGGGTGCAATCTGTAAATATACAGTTTTCTAGATAATTGGACCAAAATCACAGCACACAGGAAAAAAACATATGCGGGCTAAATCCAAGGTGAACTGGGCTGGGGGTGGCCTCACCTAGTGGGCCAAGGCCGGGTCAATGGAGAGGCCAAGGCATGGGAGGCTCGCGCGCCGGGCCTTGGCGCAGGATGCAGCCCAGGCGAGTGCGGTCGAGGGGCGTGGTCAACACAGGCAGGGAATTGGGTGGGACTTGGCACTCGTCTTTGATGCAGATTAATCAGGGGCGCGGTGGCACGGATGGACAGCAGTGAGGCAGCAGCGGAGGGCAGCAGCGCCAGGGCTCGGGAGGTTGTGGATGGTTGGGGCGATGGCCTGAAGCTGCTGCTGGTGGCGCTCGATGAAGAGGAGCCGCAGCAGACAGGGGCGGATCCAGGAGAGGGACTTGGAGAGAGGGTCCGCAGGCGCGGGAACACCGGACCATCCGAGAATGGGGCGGGGCGAGCTAAGTGGCGCTGGAGACGAAGCTGGAATGGGCGGCGGCCATGGCATTCCTGTGCACGGGGGAGATGTGAGACAGACAAAGAGAAAGAGAGAGGAGCTACTAGAAAAGGAAGAAGGGAGGAAGAGGAGCAGGGGGCGGCGAGCAGTTCCTGCTGGTTTTCGGCATCGAGGTGCGCCGGGGCGGCGCTGTTGGTCCGGCGGCTGAACTCCAGCGAGGTGAGGTGGTCCTGGACAAGGAGGAGGCTTGCACGATCCGGAGCTCCTCTTCTGATTGAGCTCGTGGATGAGGGGCCGAGCGCTCGGGCTCTGGATCGAGAGGAGGAGCTCGGGCTCTGGATCGAGAGGAGGAGCTCGAGGCCTTGGGAGCAGAGGTGGTGGCGGCTGAAATCAAGGAGACGGTCGGAGGCTGCTGGTTGGCTGGATCAGATCTGGGAGGATCCCGAGAGAGAAGGGAGTTGGTCGGGTGGCGGTGGAAGGAATGGGATGGATGGGACGGCTCCTCGGATTAGGGTTAGACTCTATTTATAGGAAGGGTTAGGTTAGGGGCTACTCGGTCCCTCCGATCGTAATCGGGAGGACGAGAATAAATAGCTTAGGGGAGTCCAACAAAGAACTGAAGATACTTTTGGGATATTTGGGGATGATCCGGATCCATTGGTAATGGCTGCCCGGGTCGGGTTTAGGGCCGGTTTTCGGACATGGTTGTGAAGGGGTTTGAGTACTGTGTAGAGAGGGTCAAACGGTTGGGCAACAAAAAAATGATTGGTCTGAGAAAGGTCAACAGAGGCGAGGAAGAAGCGGCAACTACAAACGGGTGCAAGTTTTAAGAAAACAATGCTGATGTAATGCGAATGATGACATGAGATGAAAAGCATGACATGAATAAAATGCAAAACGAAAGACAAAAACCTAACCGCGAAGGAAATCTCATATCACATAGCTGGAAAAGGCAAGAGTTGGAGTTACAAATATGGAAAGTTACATCTGGGATGTTACAACTCTCCACCACTACGAGGATCTCGCCTCGAGATCTAAGGATGGCACCGGAGAGAAACAGAAGATAAAGAGAACAAGTAAAACTAAGTTGCTTCTTCGACCAATGAGTGAAACCAAAGAACCTTGAGAGGTTGAAAAAGTTGAAAGAAAGAACACAATGGAGTTGAACACAATTGAGAGCACTGCGGTAGAAAATAGAAACAAGGAACACCATGTGAACCTTGGAGGTTGCAAAGCTATGAATGACGAGTACAATGGACAAGAAGGATATGAAACCAGTCTGGTTGAAACGAGATAAACAAGGAACAAGGAGAACAAATTCGGACAGCACTCCATTTGAAAAGATATGCAAGACTTGATAGGATGAAAAGTACTTGAAGAAATGACAAAACATTTCGGTTAAATGGATAAGCACGAAAAGAACACGATCCTCACAATTCGAGATGATGAGTGAAAAGAGCAACATCACAATGCCTCCGAAAGAAATAATAGAAGATAGATCATTGGAATAAAAGAATGGAGAAGAAAATGCCAACTTCTGCCACAAATGAGCTTGGAAAGCACCCTTCCAAGAAGGTTATAACGGAGTTGTTGGAAAACCAACAATGAAACGAATAAGCATGTAGTGGGCTTATGGAAAGCTTCTCAAAATTGAGGCTAAATTCTGCCACTACGGAAACAAGTAATATAATTGATAACACCAACGAGATGAAAAACTTGTTCCACCAAGATGATAGAGAGATAACTTGGATCATTGATAAGCACCACAATAGTAACATTCCTTAGGAAATGCTTTAAGTGAAATATAACCCAAGATAACTCCAACAAGGAAATTGTTGGGTTGAAAAGATCTCATGAACGAAGAAAAAAATGATGGGTTTAAATATCTCATTCTTGATAACTTGTGAATCATGAAACATGAAAGGAAATTGTCAAGAATGACATATCACCATCTCAAAAGATAAGGTAGAAAGAACTGCACTTCAAAATGCAAGAAGAAGAATACTTGATCTCCTAAAAAAACATGTGTTGAGCACCATGTTTAATTTTGAGTATAGCTTGGCGAATCATAACTTTGAGAGAAATCTTGAGGAACAATTGAAGAATGAAAGAAATCCTTGACGAACCACCATGTAGAGCCTCCATGAAAAACTCCGGTAATAAAAGGATGATAGAAAGAAAGAGAAGTTGAAAACACAAGGTGAAGCCTTGCACTTATTTAGATGTAGCTTCATGATGAGACATCCAAGAAAACTTGGAACTCCAGGAAAGAAAGGTGAGAAACTTGAATTGAGAATTGATACCACGAATGAACTCCGGAAAGAATTGAATCAACTTGAGGAAACAAGAATAAGATTTATTTTATGCTTATCCTTCATCAACTTAAATTGATGACAAGCAATGGATTTGGCATACTACTTATTCTCGTAGAAAGGATTAAGAGAGATATAGCGTAAACTAGAGAAAAGTCTTCAACGATCCACCGGTAAGATTTGGAGAACAAGAGCTGAAGGCTGAGGATGAGTAATATTCAGAAATGATGGCCTTCAGATGATCGAGAAAGGAAGCAACTCCTGAAATGCGTAGGATGGTTGAAAAGAATTCTCACAATCGAAAACAATTATGAGAGGATGGCATCAAGCTACAACCATGGATCTTGAAGAGAATGGAGCAAGATTTCAGAGAAATCCTTCTTCGGTCTTCAACTGTTGAGAATGATGATGAGAACCACCATGAATTGTTGAGGCACTCCGTAATGAAGAATAGAAAGTTTGAACCAACGATCAAAAGAATATGAAAGCGAACTTGGAGGATATGAGAAATCATTCTTATGTCAAACTTTGAAAGAATTTGAGAATCACTCCTGATAATTAGAAGAGTCGGGTAAGATCCTGGGAAAAGACCCGTGGGTTAGGGCCCACTCAAAAGAAAGCACCGTTGAACGATTTTGAAGAGAAATTGCACCGGTTGAATTAAATGACTTGAATGAGATAATGATCTCCAAATAGCTTGAACGGATCTTGAATGAAAAGACGAGCCTTCTGAGATATCTTCAGCACTCCAGAACAAATGAATAGCGAGAAGGTGAAAGATTAAGAGGTGCACCGGCATGAGAAAGTATTTGACATGAGGAAAAGAATATGATCAACACTGAAAGCTTGAATTGGATACACCAGAGAAGAAACAACAACGAAGGATGATGAACTTGAAACTGTTGAGCATCTTCATGGGAAATCACCGGATAAGAACATTGAAATAAAAGAATGAAGAGACATACATGATTAAGAAATCTGAGTCCTTGAAGAAAAGGGTGGGAGGGCGGGAAAAACAAAGGCAACTTGGGAAGGATGGAACAAACACCGGTGAGAAAACTGAGAGTTTGTCTTGCAAATGGGAAAAATGATAGGATGATCTTGAAGAGAAGTGCGCCGGTTGAAAAGAATTAACATGACAACCTCGATGATCGAAAGGATTAGCACTCCAATAGAACTATGAGAACACCGCTTAGGAAAGGTATGGAATCAACACTTGACATTGAATCAAATCGAGTACCACAAATAAAATAAAACAAGTATTTGGCTTGCAGAATATGCCAGAACAAACATATGATCGACCCCATATCGTATCATGTGTCTATTGGAAACATATCCTACGAGACACTTGAATTCCCACCTAAAAACTCCTGAAACTTTCTGGTTATGCAATCTGATGTTGGGGATACATGGGAAGCAATATATCTCACCCAACTAAACAATCCCTACATCCAGCTGTATCCATCCATCAACACATAACCAAGAAAACCCTGGAAATCGTGTACCTCAACCTTCGGAAAGCATCCGTTATACGAGCTATGGCAATACTCCCAAACTCCTGCCCTAGTATTGGGTGGCGTCGAGGTTATCTCACCACTAACTACATAAAAGAGATTTTTTATGTCAGTGAAACTCAGGTATTCCAGAACTGCAACGATAAAATTGTGACGACAACACCTCGAAGCTCAACTCCCCGGGACACTGCCACAACCCCTAAATGTCAGGAGGCACAAAGACCAGTGTTCTCGTCACAAGAATATCGGAACAATCCCAAGATACTCGCGTGATCCTAATTTGTTTTGTTTGTGAAAATTGAGGAGAGGAAAGACAAAACATCTACGTCAGGAGGCCTCACCAAAGCGACGAAGGGGCTGAGGAGTAAAAAGAATCCTACTCTCCGATATATATAATCCTAAGACTCAAAACATTTTTGTTCTAGACTCAACAACGTCAGCGATTCAATCAAGCAGGGGGCCCCTAAGTCGGGGATGGCTCTGATTACCAACTTGTAACACCCACGATGCGGCTATATCTCCCACGTGTCGAGGCACAACTTAGTGGCATAACCACATTGTGGTTTTGTCACAAGAAGGGTCATCTTCACACAATCCCATGTAATGAACAAGAAAGGGGTAAATAGAGTTGGCTTCCAATCGCCACTTCACACAAAGATCATATAATTCATACATCATTCAGAGTACACACATAGACCGACTATGGTCAAATCCAAAAGAAAAGAAGATAACCCCAAATGCTAGATCCCCAATCGTCCCAACTGGGCTCCACTACTGATCATCCGGAAATGTAACATTGTAACGACCAAGGTCCTCATTGAATTCCCACTTGAGTTCGGTAGCATCACCTACACTGGTATCATCAGCACCTGCAACAGTTTTGGTAGTATCTGTGAGTCACGGGGACTCAACAATCTCAAAACCCACGAGATCAAAACTATTTAAGCTTATGGGTAGGATGTGGTAATGAGGTGGAGTTGCAGCAAGCGCTAAGAAAATACGGTGGCTAACTTACAAGTACAAGAGTACAATGAGAAACTACACCACGGTCGTGAAGCTAGAAGTGATCAAGAAGTGATCCTGAACTACTTACGTTCAAAGATAACCCAAACCGTGTTCACTTCCCGTACTCCGCCGAAAAGAGACCATCACGGCTACACACACGGTTGATGCATTTTAATTAAGTCAAGTGTCAAATTCTCTACAACCGGATATTAACAAATTCCCATTTGCCACATAACTGCGGGCACGGCTCTCGAAAGTTTATACCCTGCAGGGGTGTCCCAACTTATTCCATCGCAAGCTCTCACGATCAATGAAGGATATTCCTTCTCCTGGAACAACCCAATCAGACTCAGAATCCCGGTTACAAGACATTTTGATAATGGTAGAACAAGACCAGCAAGGCCGCCTGAATGTGCCGAAAAATCCCGATAGGAGCTGCACATATCTCGTTCTCAGGGCACACCATATGAACACTACGTACAGCAACCGAAGACCCCGGGTGAAGGGGTGGCACCACAAGTGGCTCTAGGTTGGACCAACACTAAGAGGAGCACTGGACTGGGGGGTTAAAATAAAGATGACCCTCAGGGCTGCAGCTCCCGAGGGAAAAGTATAGGTGGTAGGCAAATGTTAAAACCAAGCTTGGGCCTTGCTGGAGGAGTTTTATTGAAAGCGAACAGTCAAGGGGTCCCATAATCCCAACTGCGTAAGGAACGCAAAATTAAGGAACATGACACCGGTATGACGGAAACTAAGGCAACAAGAGTGGAACAAAACACCAGGCATAAAGCCAAGCCTTCCATGCTTTACCAAGTGTATAGATGCATTAATTAAAATAAGAGATATTGTGATATCCCAACGTAAACATGTTCCAACATGGAGCAATCTTGAACTTCACGTGCAACTAACAACGCTATAAGAGGGGCTGAGCAAAAGCGGTAACATAGCCAAACAACGGTTTGCTATGAAGGTGGGTTAGAGGCTTGAAATGGCATAATGAGAGGCCTATATGAAAAGTGGTAGGTACCGCAACATAGCGATAGAACAAACAACTAGCAAGCAAAGATAGAAGTGATATATGGGGTAATGATCATCTTGCCTGAGATTCTGCAAAGAAGAAGAACGAGTCCATGAAGAAGACAAACCGACGTAGTCGAACGAATTCTCACAACTCTAGAACGAAACCGAAGCTAACGAGATAATCAAACCGGAAAGAAGCAAACAACAAGGTAAACAACCATCACATAAAAATGGCATGATGCAAAATCTAGTATGATGCATGTCCGGTTTAATGAGGCATGGCATGGCAAAGTGCAACAAACAATACTACAAGTTAAGTGGAGCTCAATATGCAACGAGTTGCATATTGACGAAACACCACCTTCGAGTTATTTAGTTCGCTCTCATTTAGGTACACAATAATATTAAATGTTGTTAAATATGGCAAGAGGTGAAACATAAGTAAACTAACTATTTAGGCAAGTCTAGATGAGGCTGGAAACAACAAACAACAATTCCGGAAAATCCTCATGTGCATATTTCGAATTTGGTACTGTTCTGCCCTAAAACATAATTTAATGTTGTTAAACAGTAAAACAAATTGCACCATGTTAATCTATGCATTTTTCTACCCCATTTTCATATAAAGTTTGTTTAATTTGGAGCTACGGTTATTTAGTTATGAAATAAACCATTTTAACATGTCATTTATGCAAATTAATTCAAACAGCGAGTTAAACATTTTAAGCAGGGATAAAAGTTGGAAAATATGAAACTAGATGAAATTCTAAGCACTTTACATGTTTAAAACATTTTAATCCGATGCACAGTTGTGGAGTTATTATATGCATGAACATGAGGGTGCAATCTGTAAATATGCAGTTTTCTGGATAATTGGACAAAATCGAAGCACATAGGAAAAAAACATATGCGGGCTGAATCTGAGGTGAACTGGGCTGGGGGTGGCCTCACCTAGTGGGCCAAGCCCAGGTCGATGGAGAGGCCAAGGCAGGGGAGGCTGTCGCGCTGGGTCTTGGCGCGGGATGCAACCCAGGCGCGTGCGGTCGAGGGGCGTGGTCAACGCAGGCAGGTGATCGGGTGGGACTTGGCGCTTGTCTTCGATGGAGAGGAAGCAGGGGCACGACAACATGAATGGACAGCGGCGAGGCAGGAGCGGAGGGCGACAGCGCTAGGGCTCGGGAGGTCGAGTACGGCTGGGGCGACGGCCTGAAGCTGCTGCTGGTGGCGCTCGATGAAGAAGAGCCGCAACGGACAAGAGCGGATCCAGGAGAGGGACTTGGCCAGGGGGTCCGCAGGTGCGGGAACAACAGACCCATCCGAGAACGAGGCGGGGCGAGCTGAGCAGCGCTGGAGACAAAGCTGGAACGGGCGGCGGCCATGGCGTTCCTGTGCATGGGGGAGATGTGAGACAGATAAAGAGAAAGAGAGAGGATCTAGAGGAAAAGGAAGAAGGAAGGAAGAGGAGCAGTGGCAGCGAGTAGTTCCTGCTGGTGCTCGGCATCGAGGTGCGTCGGGGCGGCGCTGCTGGTCCGGCGGCTGAACTCCGGCGAGGTGAGGTGGTCCTGGACGAGGAGGAGGCTTGCATGATCGGGAGCTCCTCTCCTGATCGAGCTCATGGATGAGGGGGGCGAGCGCTCGAGCTCTGGATCAAGAGGAGGAGCTCGGGTCCATGGGAGCAGAGGAGGTGGCGGCTGAAATCAAGGAGATGGTCGGAGGCTGCTGGTTGGTTGGATCAAATCTGGGAGGATCCCGAGAGAGAAGGGAGTTGGTCGGGTGGCGGCAGAAGGAATGGGATGGATGGGACGGCTCCTCGGATTAGGGTTAGGCTCTATTTATAGGAAGGGTTAGCTTAGGGGCTACTTGGTCCCTCCGATCGTAATCGGGCAGACGAGAAAAAATAACTTAGGGGAGTCCAACAAAGAACCAAAGATACTTTCGGGATGTTTGGGTATGATCCAGATCCATCGGTAATGACAGCTCGCTTCGGGTTTAGGGCCGGCTTTCGGACATGGTTGTGAAGGGGTTTGAGTACTGTGTAGAGAGGGTCAAACGGTTGGGCAAACAAAAGAATGATTGGTTTGAGAAAGGTCAACAGAGGCGAGGAAGAAGCGGCAACTATAAACGGGTGCAAGTTTTAAGAAAACAATGCCGAGGTAATGCAAATGATGACATGAGATGAAAAGCATGAGATGAACAAAATGCAAAATGAAAGACAAAAACCCAACCACGGAGGAAATCTCATCTCACATAGCCGAAAAAGGCAAGAGTTGGAGTTACAAATATGGAAAGTTGCATCCGGGGCATTACAGATATTTATGTTCATGGTGTTTATATCCTGCTGATGCTAGTATCCAATATTACTTATGCATAATGCATGTTCATGACCAGTTTCGCTCTCTAGCTGGCTGCTTCTCAACCTATTTGCTAGCCTTCACGTGTACTAAGCGGGAAAACTACTTATGCGTCGAAATCCTAAAACCCAAGTTATTCCAGATGAGTCCTCCATACCTACCTATATGCAGTATTACCCTACCGTAGCTAAATGGCCTTATATACGACCTCGTGAACATTTTTTGGACTTATATGCCTAAAGTAAAAAACAAACATTACAGTTCTAATTACTCAGCTAGTAAATAAATAAACTAGCGAATAAAATAAATAAACTCTCAAAAAATCAAAAATCAATTTCCAATATTTTTCTACTGAGTTGAAGAAGTCATATTATCTTCTATCATTATTTTTAAAAATATTTGGAAAAGAATTTTCAAAAAAATTTGATCCAATAACCAAGTTTTGATAAACCAAAATTGTATTTTTGTGAAACCTCCAACTCTCTCAAATTGGTCCTTGAGTTGCTTAAGGCTTCTTGGATTAAAATGCAAGCAAAAGTAAGCAACAAAATGCAATAAATCATGGGTGCATATGAATGATCTATGTATAAATCCAAAATGCAATAAATCATGGGTTCATATGAATGACCTATGTAATACAGACTGTTTTGTTTTTGACAGATTCTGTTTTGTATGTGTTGTTTGCTTATTTTGATGAATCTATAGGTAGTACCGGGGGGGGTATGAACCATGGAAAAGTTGGAGCACAGTAGATATTACACCAATATAAATAAAGAATGATTTTGCAACAGTACCATAAAGTGGTGATTTATTTTCTTATACTAACGAAGCTTATGAGATTTTCTGATGAGTTTTGTGTTGTGAAGTTTTCAAGTTTTGGGTAAGGATTTGATGGACTATGGAATAAGGAGTGGCAAGAGGCTAAGCTTGGGGATGCCCAAGGCACCCCAAGGTAATATTCAAGGACAACCAAAAGCCTAAGCTTGGGGATGCCCCGGAAGGCATCCCCTCTTTCGTCTTCGTTTATCGGTAACTTTACTTGAGGCTATATTTTTATTCACCACATGATATGTGTTTTGCTTGGAGCTTCTGGTATGATTTGAGTTTTTGCTTTTTAGTTTGCCACAATCATCCTTACTGTACACACCTTTTGAGAGAGACACGCATGAATCGTGATTTATTAGAATACTCTATGTGCTTCACTTATATCTTTTGAGCTAGGCAATATTGCTCTAGTGGTTCACTTATATCTTTTTAGAGCACGGCGGTGGTTTTATTTTATAGAAATTGATGAACCCTCATGCTTAACTTATATTATTTTGAGAGTCTCTAAACAACATGGTAATTTGCTTTGGTTATAAATTTAGTCCTAATATGATAGGCATCCAAGATGGATATAATAAAAACTTACATATAAAGTGCATTGAATACTATGAGAAGTTGATTCTTTATGATTGTTTTAAGATATGAAGATGGTAATATTAGAGTCATGCTTGTGAGTAGTTGTGAATTTGGGAGACACTTGTGTTAAAGTTTGTGATTCCCGTAGCATGCACGTATGGTGAACCGTTACGTGATGAAGTCGGAGCATGATTTATTTTTTGATTGTCTTCCTTATAAGTGGCGGTCGGGGACAAGCGATGGTCTTTTCCTACCAATCTATCCCCCTAGGAGCATGCGCGTAGTACTTCGTTTTGATAACTAATAGATTTTTGCAATAAGAATGTGAGTTCTTTATGACTAATGTTGAATCCATGGATTATACGCACTCTCACCCTTCCACCATTGCTAGCCTCTCTTGTGCCGCACAACTCTCGCTGGTACCATACACCCACCATATACCTTCCTCAAAACATCCACCATACCTACCTATTATGGCATTTCCATAGCCATTCTGAGATATATTGCCATGCAACTTTCCACCATTCCGTTTATTATGACACGCTTCATCATTGTCATATTGCTTTGCATGATCATGTAGTTGACATCGTATTTGTGGCAAAGCTACCTTTCATAATTCTTTGATACATGTGTCTCTTGATTCATTGCACATCCCGGTACACCGCCGGAGGTATTCATATAGAGTCATATTTTGTTCTAAGTATCGAGTTGTAATTCTTGAGTTGTAAGTAAATAAAAGTGTGATGATCTTCATTATTAGAGCATTGTTCAGTGAGGAAAGGATGATGGAGACTATGATTACCCCTAAAGTCAGGATGAGACTCCAGACGAAAAAAGAGGCCAAAACACTGACAAAGGCCCCAAAAAATGAGAGAAAAAGAGAGAAGGGGCAATGCTACTATCCTTTTACCACACTTGTGCTTCAAAGTAGCACCATGATCTTCATGATAGAAAGTATCCTATGATATCACTTTCATATACTAGTGGGAATTTTTCACTATAGAACTTGGCTTGTATATTCCAATGATGGGCTTCCTCAAATTTCCCTAGGTCTTCGTGAGCAAGCGAATTGGATACACACCCACTTAGTTTATTTTTGAGCTTTCATAAACTTATAGCTCTAGTGCATTCGTTGCATGGCAATCCCTACCCACTCATATTGGTATCTATTGATTGGCATCTCCATAGCCCGTTGATACGCCTAGTTGACGTGAGACTATCTCCGTCTTTTTGTCTTATCCACAACCACCATATTCTATTCCACCCATAGTGCTATATCCATGGCTCACGCTCATGTATTGCGTGAAAGTTGAAAAAGTTTGAGAACATCAAAAGTATGAAACAATTGCTGGGCTTGTCATCGGGGTTGTGCATGATTTTAATATTTTGTGTTATGAAGATGGAGCATAGCCAGACAATATGATTTTGTAGGGATAGCTCTCTTTGGCCATGTTATTTTGAGAAGACATGATTGATTTATTAGTATGCTTAAAGTATTATTGTTTTTATGTCAATATTAAACTTTTGTTTTGAATCTTTCGGATCTGAACATTCATGCCAAAATAAAGGAAATTACATGGATAAATATGTTAGGTAGCATTCCACATCAAAAATTCTGTTTTCATCATTTACCTACTCGAGGACGAGCAGGAATTAAGCTTGGGGATGCTTGATATGTCTCCAACGTATCTATAATTTTTTATTGTTCCATGCTACTATATTATCTGTTTTAGATGTTTTATATGCATTATTATGCTATTTTATATTATTTTTGGGACTAACCTATTAATCTACAGCCCAGTGCCAGTTCATGTTTTTCCCTGTTTTAGAGTTTCATAGAAAAGGAAGACCAAACGGAATAAAACTTTCGCGATGATCTTTCTTGGACCAGAAGCAAACCAGGAGACTTGGAGATGAAGTCAGAGGAGCCTCGAGGCGGCCACAAGGGTGGAGGGTGTGCCCTGGGGGGTAGGGCGCGCCCCCTGTCTTGTGGGCCCCTTGTGGGTCCCCTGACCTAATTCTTTTGCCCGTATATACTCTTATACCCCAAAACCACCAGAGGCATCCACTAAATCACTTTTCCACCGCCGCAACCTTCTGTACCCGTGAGATCCCATCTAGGCGCCTTTTCCGGCGTCCTGCCGGAGGGGGATTCGATCATGGAGGGCTTCTACATCTACACCATTGCCCTTTCGATGAAGCATGAGTATTTTACCTTAGACCTACGGGCCCATAGCTAGTAGCTAGATGGCTTATTCTCTCTCTTTGATTCTCAATACCATGTTCTCCTCATTGTTCTTGGAGATCTATTTGATGTAATAACTTTTTGCGGTGTGTTTGCCGAGATCCGATGAATTGTGGATTTATGATAATATTATCTATGGATATTATTTGAATCCCCTATGAATTCTTATATGCATGGTTTGATGTCTTTGCAAGTCTCTTCGAGTTACCGGTTTGGCTTGGCCAACTAGATTGGTTCTTCTTGCAATGGGAGAAGTGCTTAGCTTTGGGTTCAATCTGGCTGTGTCCTTTCCCAGTGATAGTAGGGTAGCAAGGCATGTATTATATTGTTGCCATCGAGGATAAAAAGATGGGGTTTTCATCATATTGCTTGAGTTAATTCCTCTACATCATGTCATCTTACTTAATGCATTACTCCATTCTTTATGAACTAAAAACTCTAGATGCATGCTGGATAGCGGTCGATGTGTGGAGTAATAGTAGTAGATGCAGAATCGTTTTAGTCTACTTAATACGAGCGTGATGCCTATGTTCATGATCATTGCCTTAGATATCATCATAACTTTGCGCTTTTCTATGAATTGCTCGGCAGTAATTTGTTCAACCACTGTATTATTTTCTATCTTGAGAGAAGCCTCTAGTGAAACCGATGGGCCCCGGGTCTCTTTTCCATCATATGAAGTCTCTTTTCCATCATATAAATTTCCAATCTACTATTCTTGCAATCTTTTACTTTCCGATCTATAAACAAAAATACCAAAAATATTTACTTTATCATTTATCTATCTCTACCAGATCTCACTTTTGCAAGTAACCATGAAGGGATTGACAAACCCTTTATCGCGTTGGGTGAAAGTTTGTTTGATTGTTTGTGCAGGTATTCGGTGATTTGTGCGTTGTCTCCTATTGGATTGATACATTGGTTCTCAAACTGAGGGAAATACTTACTCTACTTTGTTGCATCACTGTTTCCTCTTCAAGGGAAAAACCAACGCAAGCTCAAGAAGTAGCAAGGAGTTGTAGCTTCTTCAAGAGATCACGGCTATAGTGGGAAGGCACAAAACAAGCATGCATGACATCCTTCATTTGGTTCCATGTTGTGATTGGGGGATCGCCTTTCTCTCCACGTTGCTTGATGAATTAGTCCCACCAAATGAGAAATAATCTTGGAAATCAAGTAACACCATGGCTATCTTATCTTCTTCGTCATAGTAGGGAAGACAGAATATATTGTCCACTTTTAAGGCCCATGAGAGGTAGTCTTCGGGATCGGTGCTTCCAAAGAACTTAGGCATGTTCAACTTCAGCTTGTCGTAGCGTTGCTCGTCATCGTAGTGTCGATGGTGTCGTCACTCTTGTCTTGGAGGTGGGTCTTCAACCTCTTGTTCCTATTTCTCCACTTGAATAACTTGCCGTTGAGGGCGAGGGATTCATGCTCGGTAACTCCTTTCTTGGCACTCCTCAAGATGCGCGGCTTCCTCATGTCGCATTTGCGGAGTGCTTCTTCTTGAGGAGTTACTTCTTGGAGAGAATGTTGTGCTTCAAGCGCTTCACGGTGTTGTTGTTCTTGCCATAGTGCGTCATGGTCTTGGGTTTCTTGGTGTTGGCATTGTTGAGCTTGATCTTTGCCATGGCATCTTGTTCTTGGCGACGATGTCATTCGTGCTCACGAAGGCGTTCTTGCAACCCATTACCATGGAATGGATTTTTTGAAGCTTGATGGTCTTGATGGTCGTCTCGAAGATGAGAACGAGCTCGTGGAAGACTTGCATCTGATGAATCTGAAGAGTGTCGACTTGAGTGGCGCTATCTTGATGGTGAAGATGTGGAACAATCGCGCTTGGCCATCATGGCATGAAACTCTTCCATTTGGGCAGTAAGCTTGGCGTCAAGGTAGTCCCACTTTCTTGCTTTGGATTGTCGCAAGTCAGTGGCGAGTCGTTCGCCGCGATCTTCCGAGGCTTCACTTTCTTGATGCAAAACTCGTTGAACGCCGAAGAGGTGAACCTTGGTGAAGAAGTCATTTGGTTCTTCTATCTCATCGAAGAGCGGGTTGAAGGTGCTCGACCTATCACTACAAAAAAGACACATCCATGACATTTTGGGCCGAATGATTTTTTTCTGTCATGCTTATGGCAATTCTATGACGATAATTGTGACAAAACTTTGTATCATCCTAGATGTGGTGGGCTCCTACTTCTATGACAAAAAATCATGACATAAAATGGGCTTTTCATCCTGGGCGGGCCAGATACACAGCTTCATGACATTCTTTGGGCCGTCCATGACGGGAAAAATCATGGTAGAAGCGAGGGCGAGGAAAATATTGGGGAGTTCCCGGTTACGGTGGGTGGTCGGGGGCCGAGCGATGGGCGTTTCTCCCGTACACGTACACGCGTGGGTGCGAGGCGTTGGGCTCTAACTGAACCTGAACGAGGTGTTCGCCTACTGAACCCAAGCGATTGCACTAGCTATGTTACTCAACCCCGATCGATCCCTTGCTGTTAACTGAACCCGATTGAGCGATTCCTTCGCTACTGCTGCTAACTGAAGCTGATCGAACCTGCTGCCTCCTTCCCTTGATGAACAGTGAGCGTTGTTTGGGGGGGGGGGGTTTGGATGAACAATTCTTGGTGGGGGGTTGGATGAACAGGACCCCCTGGTAGTAGAGGCCATTGCCGCTGGATGAACAAGACCCCGATCAATCGAGCCAGTTGGGGGTGGATGAACACGACACCGTGGGGGGCTGGATGAACAGGACGACCCCGTGGAAGGCAGGTTGAACAGTAGCTGGTGGAGGGGTGGATGAACAGTAGCCCCGTGGAGGGGTGGTTGAACAGAACCCCGTGGAGAGGGCTGGCTGAACAATAGCTGGTGGAGGAGCGGTGGAGGCTGGATGAACAGGAGTACGTGGATGAACAGTCACAGGTGGAGGCTGGAGGAGGTTGACGGTGGATGAACAGTAGCCCGTGGAGGCTGGAGGAGGATGACGGTGAAGTTGAACAGTAGCCCGTGGAGTCCCGTTTTGTGGTACGCCACACCCCTCCCGATGAACAGGACCCCCGTTTTGACCGTAGCACTCCAACACAAGTCCGTTTCCTCTGTTTTGTGGTATGCCACACCCCTCCCGATCAACAGGACCCCGTTTCGACTGTAGGCACTCGAACACAAGTCCGTTTCCTCTGTTTTGCAGTATGCCAGACCCCTCCCGATGAACAGGATCCCGTTTCGTCCCTAGGCGGTCGAACATAAGGCCGTTTCTTCCGTTCTGCGGTATGCCAGGCCTCGTTTCGATCGGTTGTTCCGTGCAAGCCGGTTGCCTCCCAATGAGCACGACGACGCAGTTTCTCCATTCTGACCCAGCTGGTTGGCTGTCCATGAATAGGACGCGGTCGCTGCCTCTCCATGTACACAAGCACTGGTCGTACGTATGCGCGAGTAGGCATTCAAGACCCCGCCCATATGTACGTACATAGCCGTATTTACTTTCTAGCACCCTACTTGTATGTACGTGTACATGCTACGTGCGCACCTCTACTATGACACGTGCCCTTCCTTACTCGGCCACGGTTCATTGCTGTAGTCTGCAGACAGACCAATCGACAGTATGTACGTACACGTTCGCGACCAGAATGACAACACTACGTACTCTTCGACCAGGTGGGTCCCGACTGTCACGCACTTCCTTGTGTGCAAAGATGTAGCTGGTGGGTCCCAGCAGTTACGGGGAAATGTTTTTTTCATGAAATACGGTGGCCTGTCCGGTGGGTCCCCGCTGTCAGGTGGAGGAATAATTATTTTACGCATAATAAGGTTGCACTTCCTTGCTACGGCCATGGACCCAGCTGTCATCCTCTCCATTTACAATACTCTTCTGATGGAAGTCGTTCCTTGACCACATTGACCACGCCGCACCGAGAGCACCAAGGTGATGGACGATGGCGAGGCCTAGGAAGCGGACACCGCGGAGCAGGGGAAGACATGGTAGTGGATGCCCATGCGGAGAGGAGTACGAGGGTTGATGGGTTCAGCTGCGGTGTGAGGCTGCTATCACTGCAGAATAAGAGGAGTTGTGGGTGAGTAGAGGATGGCCTGGCCAGAGGTTGGACTAGGGTGGGGCGCTCAGGCCTACGCGGCAGCAGAGCCAGCCACCGGAGGCAGGAGCAGGCGGCACGACCGACGCTCGTTTGGGCGGCTGGAGCAAGAAGACCAGAGCTTGAAGAAGCACTACAGCCGTAGGATGGACATCGTACTGTCACTGGAGCTATAATCGTTCATATTGACTAAGTTGACAAAGCCGTCCTTCCGTGTCAACTTAGTAGGCCCACAAGTCAGCCTCCCACTATGGTGGGTCCTAGCTAGCAAGGGAGTCTTCATTTTTTGTGCGTAATAAGGAGGCACTTTCTTGCGTGCGAAGATACAACTGGTGGGTCCGAGCTATCGGCGGGGGGACGTTTTTTAGCGAAATACAAAGGCCCTTCTGGTGGGTCCCTACTGCCAGGTGGAGGAATAATTATTTTACGCGTAATAAGGTTGCACTTCCTTGCTGCGGCCGTGGACCCAGCTGTCAGCCTCTCCACGTACAGTACTCTTCCAATGGAAGTCGTTCCTTGACCACATTGACCACGCCGCGCCGAGAGCACCAAGGCGGTGGACGATGGTGAGGCCTAGTAAGGGGACGACGCGGAGCCGGGGAAGACGCGGAGCCAGGAGACCAGAGGTTGAAGAAGCACTACGGCCGTTGGATGGACATCGTACGATCACTGGAGCTAGAATTGTTCATATTGACTAAGTTGACAAATTCCTCCATCTGCGTCAACTTAGTAGGCCGACAAGTCCGCCTCCCACTATGGTGGGTCCCTGCTTGTGTGCGTAATAAGGAGGCACTTCCTTGCGTGCGAAGATACAGCTGGTGGGTCCGAGCTGTCAGTGAGGGGAATGTTTTTTTTTTGCAAAATGCAGAGGCCCTTCCGGTGGGTCCCAGCTGTCAGGTAGAGGAATCATTATTTTGCACGTAATAAGGAGGCATTTCCTTGCGTGCGGCCGTGGACCCAGCTGTCAGCCTCTCCATGTACAGTCCAATTCCGATGGATGTCATTCGTTGACCACGTTGACCACGTCGTGACGAGAGCACGAGGGCGGTGGATAACGGCGAGGCCTAGGAAGGGAACGACATGGAGCCAGGGAAGACACGGCAGTTGTTTCCCACGTGGAGGGGAGTACGAGGGTTTTACTGGTTCGTCTTCCGTCACCGGAGAATAACAGCAGGTGTGTGTGAGTAGACGGATGTTTAGGCCAGCGATCGGAGTACGGTGGGTCAGTGAGGCCTGCGCGGCAGTACAGCCAGCCACGGGAGGAGGGAGCAGGCAGTCCCGCCGGCGCTTGTTTGAGTGGCTGGAGAAGGAATAACAGAGATTGAAAAAGCACGATGACCGTTGGATGGACATCCAGCAGTCACTACTCTTGTGTGTTAACTAAGTTGACATGGCGTTGCGTGTGCGTCAACCTCTTTTTTAGGAAAGCGTATGCATCAACCTATAGTAGGCGCACAAGTCAGCCTCAAATGTGTGGAAAATAGCATACAACCCATTCTGCCATTATTTCTAATAATTTACAGCCCATTTGCTAATTCTTAAGGATTTTTTTGGAGCCCATCTTCTTTTTGTTAGCATTATAGCCCATATTGTGGCCACGGTTAAAAAAATATACGATATTTTGCATATTTTGGTGCAGTCAACTGTTTTTAATCCCGAAATTTCGAATCACATTCAGACTAATTTGAAAAATAAATTTATATAAATATAAAATCCAAATAATTATCCACGCATAAAAATAAATGGAATTTAAATCTTTAAATGAAAAATGAAACAAATTCCCTGTTTGATGTGTTTAAAAATGTACAACCCATTTCTCATTACTGATAGCCCATTTTCTGGGCAAGCCGAATGAAACTCTCCTCGTCTTGTAAGATTTGCAGCCCAGCAGGGTTGACAAAACAAGGAGGCCTCGGTTGGGTATTTCTTTTAAAAAATAGAACTGGGCTAGGCATTTTCAGCAAGAAAAAACACAATTGGGCTCATGGTGTGGGAAACATAAATAAAACCCTGGCTAGACGGGCCACAGCCCACGCACAGCCCCGTTGTTACCCTGATCCGTCTCTAAAACTAGTTTAAAAATAACAACTACATGTTCCTCATTAAAGGTAAATAATAACTGCGTGACCTACTAGGTCCCTAGTGTCAGCCGCTCATTGTGTAATTCTTTCGTTTATTGACTACGTTGACAATGGCGTGGGCCCCAGATGTCCAACCATTAGGAGGAACCATTTTTTTGGGCTTGTAATAACGAGGCACTTTCTTGCATACTGTTGACCCTGGTGGGTCCCTACTATCATCCTCTCCATGTGTAGTCATCTCCTTGTTCCTCTTGGTTGTTAACGACATTGACAACACAAGAGGGTGACACACCGCGCACGACGAGCTAACCAAGGCGGAGGACGACGGCGAGGCCTCGAACCAAATGACCAGGAGCCGTGGAAGATGTGTCGGTCTAGTCGCAGGCGGAGGGGAGTATGAGGGTTGACTGGTTCGGGTGTGGGTACATGTTGGGGCTGACATCGCCGGAGAATAAAGGGACGTGTTGGGGAATAGAGGGAGGGACTAGCCAACATTGGAGGGTACGGTAGGGCGACGGAGGTGCAGACAGCCGTGGGAGGCGGGAGCTGGCAGAACCGGCGGGGTGGTTTGGTTTGGGCATCTGGAGAAAGAAGACAAGAGATAGAAGATACACGACAGATGTTGGATGTCAATCCAATGGCTAGTAGGCAGAATCATTTGTTGACTAGCTAGTAAGTCGACACCACCTTGGATAGGCTTTTTCCTCGTGGGTCCCAAATGTCAGAATCCAAATCTATCACGATCATGTAGCCTTTCTTATGAAAATTTAAAGCCCATTTGGTGTGTTAGTTCAAAATAAGTTTGTGGGTGCTGGTCGGGGCTAATCACTTGGGTTCTGTAATGCCCAGTGAGCTCAAGCAGGTGGCGAGAGTGATGTTATTTCCCATGGTTGGGATTTGTTCCAATATTTCACTCTTAATTAAACGAATGGCAAGCCATTTGCCTTGTTTCGAAGAAAATATGACAGTCACATCTGAGTTGAAAAGGGCAACAACATCTAACTCCGGCTTACAAACTGTACAAAAGCACGAGGGTTAATTGTTCATCAGGTTTAGACAAAACCCAGATTGAAAAGGGCAACAACATCTAACTCCAGCACTGTTTTCGGCAGCCACAGTCAAATGGATCTGTCAGGTCCATAAAATGAACATCCTGGGTCGTAAAATTTACTGGATTATGACCACAATATGTTTTAAATAGAAGCCCAACACGTTTAGAAGCTCTTGTGTCCACCTGAAACTCCTTTTTTTGCTCTTCGACATACCCATCCGTCAAAACCATGTTGCCGATGAACTTAAGCCTAATGGACAACAGTAACCTCGCATTCAGCAGGAAGAATGTGACAAATCTAGTGTTTGCATGGTTGGCTGCATATCGTTCCATTGTTATTGTCCTCAATTGAATGTCATGAGAAGTAAGAAAATCCCGGTGCTTATGAATCCACCGATTGGTTATAACTTTCTTACCCCGTCATGTTGCCTAAATAGACATGAAGATTGAAAACAGTTAAGGTCTAAAAAAAGAGTGTCGAAAGAGCAACAACTGAACGGTTAATTCTAGTACACTATATGCAGGCTTCCAATTTGCGTGAAATTATTACCTTTATATACAACTTCTCAAGACATGGAAAGCATTGCAGCAAGCCAATGATCTTGTTCAGATCAAAACTATTCATTTGGATATATAAGATCTTGACAGAATCCAACACCATTGATAGGCTATCCATGGAGAAACTCGTCATTCAGCATAGAACATAATATTAGTACAAAATGTGTACTCCAAGATGATATAAAACTTATGCCCAGAAATTTAAAATTCAGCTTATGGTTACAAGTGTAGATGATAATATACAGTACCTGAAGAACTGTGGAGCCAAACACCATCTTGAAATGAGCACAGAGATCATGTATTACACCCCAAGGTCTCCAGTTTAGGCGGAGAGATGACGGTTATTTGCAACGGTGAATAACTAGAATCAAGGATCAACCTTTGAAGTGAAGGGGCATCTTGGATGATGAGTTTCCTTCCGTCAAAAGAAATTCTAATTCTTACAAGGTTAGGCGACTTTATTTAGAGACAACCGATTATATCTGTGAAAACAAGCACCAAGCACTCCAGGGCAGGGCAACTGGAGTGGATGATGTTGTGCAATGAGCCCTCCAATAGACGAACCCGCACAAGTGAAAGTTTTTTGAGAAATGGGAGTCGAACGTTTAGTACTAGATTGTCTAGTAGGTAGCACAGTGCAAAGGTGGCGGTATGGAGAGAGGAGGAAAACCGCGAGATGGACATCGGTGCTGAGGGCACAAGTACATGGCATTCAATATCTGGTAGGTGATTTCCTGGGGAATAGTAGAACTCAAGCAGTTGTAGTTCTGTGAATTCAAGGGATTTCAGCCAGGCGTCCACCATGCAGGGCATGGTATGCTTGCTCAGGTAGCATGATTGGATGCAGAGGCTTTGAACGGAGCCCTGGTGGGAGGAGATGATGGCTCTGGGGAGTTCAAAATCATTAAAGACAGATAGCTGACGTCCGTCGAGATTAAGGGGCGCGACACACCATAGAGGGTGCCACCGAATTGAGTGGACTTGGGTTCGACAGCAATCCTTGATGGGGAGAAGTGAGATGATCTCCCCAAGGATGGCGTCTGGGTGATCACTGATGCGGTCCACCCAAGATTCTACGGGTTCCTGGGATCTGGTGGGGGTGGGCTCGCTACTTCTCCCGCCGCTGTCGGGTGTGGGATCTACAACAGGCACCACCGCTAGCGGGAGCCTCGTCTTCTTGGCAGTGGGGTCAGCTGACTCCATTTTCCTCGAGGGCGTCGCGTCAAGCTCACGGATTTGAGCAGAGTAATGAATGACGAGCCTAGTTGTAGTGCGAGGCAAGAAGGGGAGTTGGGTTCTTTTTGTAGTAGTGAGGAAAAGGGGGAGTTGGGGTTTTCTGTAGGAGTGAGGTGAGGAATTTGGGGGTACGAGTGGAGCGAGCTTGACGTGAGGTGGGTGGGAGTGAGGAGGAAGAAGAGCACCCAGTTTTTTGGGGGGCAATGTGCTGGGTAGCGCCTTTCATTAAGTAAATATATGGGATTTTGAATTGATTTTATTATTTACTAGCACAAATGCCCGTGCGTTGCAACGGGGCATACATATTCTATTGCACAATATCAATTTTGTGCGACATATATAGGATACATATTCTATGGTTCAATATCAACTGTGTGTACCACATATCTTTTGACTATCACATACATCAGGTGACAATGTTGACCTTTTTACTGTTGAACTACTCCTTCCTCCACCCTACATATATGTCTCTTTGTGGTCGGTGTCATCTTACAAGATTCTCTTTCTCTACCGCTCGATCTTTGGATGACTCTCAAAAGAGGTTCATGTTAGCTGGGGTTTGCTCGTCTTGATTGATTTAAAAAAACCCGATCAGCGTTGCCTCATGTTGTAAGAAATGTTTAAATTTGCATTATTCCAATTTTCTTTTTGTTCGAGGGTGATTGGTAAATGTGTCTATCGGGTAGCAACTCGAAAAACTGTATGAGTATTGTAGGAGTACCAAGGCACATGTACAATAGCTTTATGAGATAGCTTAAGCCACTATTGAATACAAAATAAAATTTGGCAATCACTTTAATGGGAAAATTGCACTGACCCTTTAGAAATGCAAATATTCACTCATACCTGCTGCAGAGTATGCAAAAGTTCATACATTAAAAAGCATACAATAGAGCAGGGGTGGCCGATTGTCTCTTCAACTAAGGGAAAATAGATAGCAAAGAGATAGATTCCCAAACTATGATTTTAGGCATGGAAAAATTACTGTTCATCGATTAAATGGACATTTCGTACGATAATAGAAAATCACAGTAATTAGCCAAATCTGTAAGAACTATTCTGATGTTGTACTGTTTTTTTAATATTGATAGTCATATTCGGCAGCTAACTTGTGTGCCTATAATTCCATGCCTTTTCATTTTATAAGCTTTAGAACAGAATAAAACTGTGTAGTACCGAGGTCCACACCAGTGTACTTTTCCAATTTACTTAATTAACTTTGCACAGATGCTCACTGTCATAGTATTGTTTATTTGAGGCACGACCATTGCTTTTGAGCTATACTTTCAGCTTGCAGCTTGCTCCTCACACACACGTACGTGTATTTTTGCCTCTTTGTATGTACTCACGTGCCCCAGCCTGAGCTCTTTTTGCATGTGTGTGTATGTATGTAGCCGCGTAGGCCATGTGTGTTCCTCGTTTTTGAGGATAAAATTGAATCCACGCCTGACCCTCTAATTGCTGCTTGCTGATTATTTTTTGCTGCAGACCAGACCCAGCATCGGCCCATATGTGGGATAGAGCGTCCATAAGTTTATTTGTACATGAATTAAGAAGTAACTAGTAAAAAGGCCCGTGCGTTGCAACGGATAAAAAAACAGAAAAAAATACATGCACCCGTACCTGTTGAAATTTATAGCGGCACTATACATAGCTATTTTTCCATGGTATCATTGTATGGTGGAACATAAGTTGGTGAAGCAGTAATCTAAAAGGTACGCCATTTTATTCACTATCCAGAAGAATGATGCAACAAAAGCTAAGAACTACGTGGCTGCTGATAACTCACATCTTCTCAAGGGGCATACATGACCACAGATGTGAACAAATACACTAAGGGGCACAAGAATTACTGTTATGCAGAACAATTTTCCACCATAAGTAAATAAATGATATAGATACCCAGTAATTCCTGATTGGCCAACATCCCCTGGGAAAACCAGGGCGAACCAATCTACCTCTCACAGATCCGAAGAATCGCAAATAATAATCGAGGTTGACGAACTAAATCTATGCGATCGCCCCTACTTTTGTCGCGACAATTGTAGCAGCGGCGCCTTGGCCGCTTCGACGGCTTCGTTCACCTCCATGTGGGCCCACAGGAGCGTCTTTGCCCTCCTCGTTGCTGTGGGGACTCGATTTGTTTTTCTTTACGACCAAAGCAGCAGACGGCAGTGTTCATGCTGGACTGGCTAATGCCGACACAATTGACGATGGTCCGGCTGTTGGTGGGGCCGAGGAAGAGCATCAGGTTCCTAGACTTGCTGCCAGAGGATGGCACGCCCGACGGCATTTGTGAGTTTCTGCGGCACAGTTAGTGCTGTCACGGCGTGACAGTAGCTTGGCTGTCTACAATGTCGATGGAGTGGACCAGGCTCCTGGATTTGCTGGCGGTGGGCGGCATCAGCGAGTTCCTGTGATATGAGGAGGAAATCAAAAGGATTAGCTATGTGTTTATTCTCGTAGCAGCGATTAAGTATCGTAGTTATATCTTATATGCAAAAATTAGGGATCAGTTTCCCAGGTGTATAAGTCGTTCTCTAATGGGAGTGTCCCCTACACACACGGACACACAATGAACGAAATTTGGAGTCGAGCTCTAATCTGATTTTATGAGGAGATGGAGTCATGCTTGGATGAAAGTGAGAGCTCTTGCAGGCTATGGGCCGAACGGACTTGGCCCATCCCGCCAAACGCCTCACTCCAGCCCAGGCGTGTACGCTCGGCAATCCACGTCGCCGAATAAGATATATATGTCCCGGAATTAGTACCACCTCGCGTATATCTTTTTAGTAGAAGATAAAATCATCCAGCGGGACGAAACCAAGAATATCACCTTGCTTTATTAGTAGGTAGGTATAGACTTCATTTTTCTATCACAATTGAGAGCTTGCTCAACTGGCTATGATCATCGTAACAACACAGGAGGTTTGGAGTTCGACTCCCACCGTAGCCAACATGATTTCTTTTTTCCAGTTCTAATTTGGGATTGTTTGGGTTGACAGGCCGAGGCCCAACGTTGGCCAGCATGGATGCTACACTTTGGGCCGGATGTGTCTAGCCGAGCGAGATCGTGGTGCGGCCCAGCCTGCTGTTTGTACGTGTTTCAAAAAAATATGTTGTTCGTACGCTTCATACGAAAAAAACATAAAACAGGACCATACAAAGTGAAACCAAACCAAGAATATCTATTCCCTTTAATAGTAGGTATAGATATAGACTAGGGTGGATGGGCTGTTTTGTCTTGGGCCCAGAGAAATAATTACTACTAGTACAGTGGAGATGCTCTACAGCTACCCAGAAAAATTATTACTACAAGTATATTGGCTACACTACCGCTTCTGGCTCCTCCGAGGTCATCGAAATGTCTCCTTCTACTGAATGCCGTTTTTAGTTTTTTTCACCGACATGCAGGCCATGCAGCGCGCGGGCCCAATTTTCATCAACCAAATTAGAAGGCAGTATGCAAGCGGAGAGTCACCCCGGTCATAGTGGTGCGGGAATGAGCCATCGTATCACAAAACCCCACCTCCCCGCAGTCTAAGTTTCATGGACGAAGCAACCATCATTTCACTCTTTGCTGAATCCCCTTCTCCCTCACCATCTTCAAGAAAGCCAACACTCGCATCTGCCACTGTTCTTCTCTCCCAACGTAGGGAAGGTAAGCGGATCCGTGATGTTGGTATATTTTCATTCAAAAAAAAAAGAACTTTTGCAAAGCAGTAACCGATCCTCACTCTCTTTTTTGTTTCATTGTCATTGCGATTGTGTTTTCTTTTCAGTGGTCTCCTAGTATTTGTCAGTTTCATGATGGACCAAAGAGAATCAGGCAATGATTTGCCCGGTCATAGTGGTGCAGCAATGAGCCATCGTATCACAAAACCCCACCTTCCCATAGTCTAAGTTTCATGGACGAAGCAACCATCATTTCACTCTTCGCTGAATCCCCTTCTCCCTCACCATCTTCAAGAAAGCCAACACTCACATCTGCCACTGTTCTTCTCTCCCAACGTAGGGAAGGTAAGCGGATCCGTGATGTTGGTATATTTTCATTCAAAAAAAGAACTTTTGCAAAGCAGTAACCGATCCTCACTCTCTTTTTTGTTTCATTGTCATTGCGATTGTGTTTTCTTTTCAGTGGTCTCCTAGTATTTGTCAGTTTCATGATGGACCAAGGAGAACCAGGCAATGATTTGGCGATGTTGGACCAGATGCGGGAGGATGATCCCCATGAGACAGAGAGCTCCAAGAAGATGGAGGCAGCCACCGAGTCGACTCTAGATATGCTCACGACCACTACTGAGATGGCCAACGCCCCATTTAAGGTTACATCCCCCGTGGCCCTGCAGGAGCAGTTTTCCCCTTCGAGGATGTCC